>NC_048565.1:53863875-54023875 GCF_013265735.2 Oncorhynchus mykiss
GGGTAATTGTCCTGTTGAAAAACAAATGATAGTCCCACTAAACGCAAACCTGATGGGATGACGTATCACTGCAGAATACTATGGTAGCCATGTTGGTTAAGTGTGCCTTGAATTCTAAATAAATCACAGACAGTGTCACCAGCAAAGCACCCCCACACCTCCTCCATGCTTCATGGTGGGAACCACACATGTGGAGATCATCTGAACACCTCCTCTCACAAAGACATTGTTGGAATTTGGACTCATCAGACCAAAGGACAGATTTCCACCCATCTAATGTCCATTGCTCGTGTTTCTTGGCCCAAGCAAATCTCTTCTTATTATTGGTGTCCTTTAGTAGTGCTTTCTTCGCAGCAATTTGACCATGAAGGCCTAATTCACGCAGTCTCCTCTGAACAATTGATGTTGAGATGTGTCTGTGACTTGAACTCTGTGAAGCATTTATTTGGGCTGCAATGTGAGGTGCAGTTAACTCTAATGAACTTATCCTCTGCAGCCGAGTTAACTCTGGGTCTTCCTTGCCGTTGGCGGCCCTCATGAGAGCCAGTTTCATCATAGCGCTTGATGGTTTTTGCGACTTGATGGTTTTTGCACTTGCACAATTTTTCGGATTGACTGACCTTCATGTCTTAAAGTAATGACGGACTGTTGTTTCTCTTTGCTTATTTGAGCTGTTCTCGCCATAATATGGACTTGGTCTTTTACCAAATAGGGCTATCTTCTGTATACCAACCCTACCTTGTCACAACACAACTGATTGGCTCAAATGCATTAAGAAGGAAAGAAATTCCTTTACTTAATTTTTAACAAGGCACACCTGTTAATTTATTAAATGCATTCCAGGTGACTACCTCATGAAGCTGGTTGAGAGAATGCCAAGAGTGTGCAAAGCTGTGATTAAGGCAAAGGGTGACTACTTTGAAGAATCTCAAATATAAAATAGATTTTGATTTGTTTAACACTTTTTTGATACCTACATGATTCCATATGTGCTAATTCATAGTTTTGATGTCTTCACTATTATTCTACAATGTAGAAATTAGTAAAAATAAAGAAAAACCCCTTTGACTGATAATATATATATATATATATATATATATGGATGATTTACAAAGCCAGGCACATTTAACAATTAGGCTATTAATTATAGACCTAATTTAGTTGGTTTTCCTCTCTCCTCAATTGTCTTAGACAATTAGGCTAAGGCAAGGGCTGTTTCCCCGTCTCTACTGCTGCTGCCTCTGCAGCATTGTTCTCAATCCCAATATGCTGGTTAACTTTGCTATTATACACATAGCAACATAGGAAAGGGTGGCAATTCTACGGAGCACTGAAGATTATGTTTCAGAACCACGGACAGCGACCGTATCCAATGCAGGAGAAAGCACATTTGCTATAAAATAATATTTGATTTATTAGTGTTGCACCATTATTTTAACATAATATAACCATATACAATTTCAGTATCACATCTTAGCGGGATGGACTGTGCCATCCCTGTGGCCTCGGCAATGGATTAGTCAACTGAGACAGGCGCGAATCAGACAGGTGTCCAAGTGCACCATGAAGAAAAAAAACTTTTGCGACTGCTCAACTTAAGAAATCCCAGTCAACCAACAGCCTATTGACCAAACTGTCGAACAAATGGGGTCAGCCCTAGATTTACTATTAGGAGATAAAAGGGTATTGCATGGGCAATTTACCTTCCTCAGAACAACATGCTGTAGGGGCAGGTTATAGATATGAAAGATATCTCTGCTCAATCTATTCCCTTACCTTGACTTTATTTCTCTTCACGGCATCCGGCTCCATCTGAGGCAGGGGATCCTTCTTCACCTCATCCTCATCTTCATCATTCTGATTATCAACAAAATCTATCTCAGCTGCATCAGTATCAGTGCTCTGTTCAACTGTGGGCCTGTTGGCACTGGTCTTCCTCTTGGTCTAAAAAGACAATAGTCAATGACATACTGCATGTTGCCGTTGCTATACAGGCCTTTGAGAAGAGCTACAGTAAACAATTGGTGATTGAATATTAAGAGATGGAAGTCTGTTGTAAGGACAATTTACCTTCCAACCTCACAACAACATGTTATATGGCATATTTGACAGGTTTAAAGTGTGGACAGGTAAGACCCCAGATTTCCCTTTCTCTCCTCAGTCTATTCTCTCACCTTAACTTTTCTCCTTGTCACAGCCTTCAGCTCGATCTGAGGCAGGGGATCCTTCACTTCACTATCTTCTGGATAGTTTAAACCCAGGATATCATTCTTCATTTTCTGGACTTGACCTTCCAAACTTTGATGATCATGTGGATCATCCTCATTTAAACTCTGATTGGAAAAAATGAGACCATTCTTTAAATGCTCGTGGATATGGACAATATACCACAGCTAAGAGCTGTTCTTACACATGACACAACGCACAGTTATTATAAACTGGTTACCAACTTAATTAGAAAAGTAAAAATAAATGTTTTGTCATACCCGTGGTATATGCTCTGATATACCACAGCTTTCAGCCAATCAGCATTCAGGGCTCAAAACACCCAGTTTATAATGGCCAATATTTAGTTTTTTAAAGAACAGGTTTTCGCTATAAATCCACATAGATCATATTGCCTGATATCAAGATTCGTAATTAATGCGTTATGGAGTCACCTATTATTAGAATAATTTAGGTAGAATTATGATAAATAGCCTACTGCTGTTATCTTTGCAAGGATCATATTTCAAATCAAATCAATTTTATTTATATAGCCCTTCTTGCATCAGCTGATATCTCAAAGTGCTGTACAGAAACCCAGCCTAAAACCCCAAACAGCAAGCAATGCAGGTGTAGAAGCACGGTTTGATGTATAACAAGTCCCATAGGTTATTATAATGCATACATTTTTTTACAATATTAAAAATGATAATATTAGCGGTACAATTAACATTAGCCCACACCGCCACCCAGCTGCCACTACTTGCGGCATCCCTATCGGCATGTCCTGCATAAAAAAAGACGGTGCAGCGGTTCCTGCACCACTGCATGGGGCTTCTCTGTTAGCAATTCATAGGCTTACCTTATTATCCTCCATGGTTAAAGTCTATGGCTGGAGCCTATGTTCCCATTATGTAAAACTTTACCAAGTGATTACCAGAGATACACTACCGCATTTTATACGGTAACTCAGCCAACGTCATAATGTGAATGCACTTTTACGTAATAAAACAACTTTAGGGATGATCTGTCAATCAATGCAATCAGCGACGCAATACTGGATCCCCAATACAACTAAAAAGACCACTCGAAACAATCAATACTGGTGTATTATCTACGTTTCCGTTTTTTTGTACAATAATGTGATAAGACAACAAATAAATAAGTAATGATACCAATGATGAGCAATACATAACATTGTAAATAAGAATGTGTTCTTAACTGACTTGCCTAGTTAAATAAGGATAAATAATTTTTTTAAATAACAAATCAAATGCAGTAATTTGAAAATAACTATTGAGGGCGACTACGAACCAGTTTTGAATAAACGAGGACAGAAGCATACCATGTGTTGTTGGGTCAGAGGCGAAGGTTCATAGTTGAAATGAGAAAAGAGGGTGGCGCACGCAGAAATACGAGTGGTTCACCGTGGTGGCAGCAAAATAAACTTCAGAGAGCCAGTTATTACAAATGACATGAGCTAAACCTGAATTAACTGTATGTCACAAGTATGGCATGGATGCAAACTGTAGCCCTGGCTAGCACGTTAGCTAACGTGTTACTGTATAGCTACAACAAGTAAACAAGCTACAACAACTACACAAGTATTCTAATCTTGAGAGAAACGTACCGTTGGCTATTGTTGTCTGTGGTCCTGTAGCTCAGTTGGTACAGCATGGCGCTTGCAACGCAAGAATTATGAGTTCGATTCCCGGGAGCACCCATACGTAAAATGTGTATGTGCATGGCCATTGCTTCGTCCCACAACGAGCTACTGTTGATACAGACGACTCGTTGCAGAAGCTTCCGTACGGAGTCTTCGGTCCTTGATCAACCAACTCAAATGGAAATAACGTTTCCACTTAACAGCGGCATATTCCGTATCTCTAGGAACAATACTTTGCGGGAAAGCGCAAGCATGATCGTAGCTAAATCGCTTTGGGTAAAAGTTATTACTAAATGGTTTATACACAGAACCAGTGCAGTGGTGGAAACAGTACCCAAATGTCATACATGACTGAGTCATTTTCTATTAAGGTATCTTTACTTTTAACTCAAGTTAAAGTCACCCAGTAAAATACTAGAGTATTAGTCTAAAAGTATTTGGATTTAAATATACTTAAGTATCAAAAATGTAATTGGATAAAATATACACTTATAAACCTATAAATAATTTACATTTACTTATATTAATAAGCAAACCAGACGGCACCATGTTTTTTTTTTCATTTATGGATAGCCAGGGGCTCCAACACTGACATAATTTTCAAATTAAGCCGATATATATTAAAATGTTAGATTACAACATTGTGCAAGTTTTGTCCATTGTGCCAATGAAGCTGTTCTTATGCTACACCCTCGGGAGTGTGGTGTCAGGAAAATAACCTCACGCTCAACAAAACAAAGGAGATGATCGTGGACTTCAGGAAACAGCAGAGGGAGCACCCCTCCTAGCCACATCAACAGGACAGTAGTGGAGAAGTGGAAAGTTAAGTTCCTCAGCGTACACATCACGGACAAATTGAAATCCAATCAAATGTATTTATATAGCCCTTCGTACATCAGCTGATATCTCAAAGTGCTGTACAGAAACCCAGCCTAAAACCCGAAACAGCAAGCAATGCAGGTGTTGAAGCACATTGGCTAGGAAAAACTCCATAGAAAAGCCAAAACCTAGGAAGAAACCTAGAGAGGAACCAGGCTATAAGGGGTGGCCAGTCCTTTTCTGGCTGTGCCGGGCAGAGATTATAACAGAACATGGCCAAGATGTTCAAATGTTCATAAATGACCACCATGGTCAAATAATAGGTCTGGGACAGGTAGCACGTCCGGTGAACAGGTCAGGATTCCATAGCCGCAGGCAGAACAGATGAAACTGGAGCAGCAGCACGGCTAGGTGGACTGGGGACAGCAAGGAGTCATCATGCCAGGTAGTCCTGAGGCATGGTCCTAGGGCGCAGGTCCTCCGAGAGAGAGAAAGAGAGAATTAGAGAGAGCATACTTAAATTCCCACAGGACACCGAGACTGAAAAACAGCTTCTATTTCAAGGCCATCAGACTGTTAACCAGCCATCACTAACATTGAGTGGCTGCCGCCAACATACTGACTCAATCTCTAGCCACTTTAATAATTAAAAATTGGATCTAATAAATGCATCACTAGTCACTTTAAACAATGCCACTTTATATAATGTTTACATACCCTACATTACTCATCTCATATGTATCTACTGCATCTCGCCTATGCCGTTTGTGTAACGGCAGATCTCCTCTTCGTCTGAAGAGGAGTAAGGATCGGACCAAGATGCAGCATGGTAAGTGTTCATGACGATATTTGAATAAAGACAAAAGACAACTCGAACAAAAACAATAAACGATAACATGAAATCTACACACACACACAAAAAAACCAGTACCGTGTGGCGACAAACACACACACGGAAACAAACAACCACAAACCAACAGTGAAACCCAGGCTACCTAAATATGATTCCCAATCAGAGACAACTAACGACAGCTGCCTCTGATTGAGAACCATACTAGGCCGAAACAGAAACCAAACATAGAAAAACAAACATAGACTGCCCACCCCAACTCACGCCCTGACCATACTAAATAAAGACAAAACAAAGGAAATAAAGGTCAGAAAGTGAAAGTTTGGCCATCGCTCATCCATATATTTATATGTATATATTCTTATTCTTTCCTTTACACTTGTGTGTGTGTAAGGTAGTTGTTGTGAAATTGTTAGATTACTTGTTAGATATTGCTACACTCGCATTAACATCTGCTAACCATGTGTATGTGATTTGATTTGATTGAATGTTTTCCCCATAAAACCTACCACTGCTTTAATTTCTAATTTGATCAGTATTGGTTTATGCTTTGTTAAAATTTGTGTTTAAGCAATAAACAAATTAAAAAATAAAAACTCTGGTTGAGACTCTGGCGGCTCAGGACAGACGGGAGACTCTGGCAGCACTGGAGAGGACGAAGGCTCTAGCAGCGCTGGACAGGCGGGAACACCTGTAGGCCGAAGACGGAGAGACAGCCTGGTGCGGGGGGCTGCCACCGGAGTGGAGGTGGCACTGGGTAGACCAGACCATGCAGGCGCACAGGAGCTCTTGAGCACCGAGCCTGCCCAACCTTACCTGGTTGAATGCTCCCCGTAGCCAGGCCAGTGCGGCGAGGTGGAATAGCCCGCACTGGGCTGTGCTGGCGAACCGGGGACACCATGCGTAAGACTGTTGCCATGTACGCCAGCCCGAGGAGACGCACTGGAGACCAGATTCGTACCTGGCTCAATGCCCACTCTAGCCCGGCCGATACGAGGAGCTGGAATGTACCGCACCGGGCTATGCACATAAGCAATAAACAAATACAAAAATAAAAACTCTGGTTGTAAACTGACTGCAGTAGCTATGTTTTTGGTATCGCTCAAGTCATACTGCATGTCATTCCTAAACTGTCTGGATTTTACATTCATTTTGGACCTCCACAAAACTGACACACTAAATCAATAAACTGTTGTTGTACATATTCAAGTAGCGATTCATAACATACAAATACAATCAGTACATGGCTTTCCATTAATTTCTTAAACTCATTGGAAATTAAATGGAATTCAACTATGCTATAATCCCACTGAAACATGAATAAGCCTCATTCAGATGATTTTATATGGTCCTTTACACACCAGCTCCGTGGGAAAATTGGATCCTGGCCAAAGCCACAAGTTCATTCAAAAAGTGTGAGACATCTAGGATGAGTTTTTTACAATATTAATGTCAACTGCCATATGTTGATGTACATGTCCAACTGGTTTCCTCCTATTTTCAGACTACTGATGCCAGACTAGTGTTTTATCATGTGGCCACAGATACTCCCCTATTCTGTCAGTGGTTCCAGATCTACAACAGACAACTGTGTGCGCATAGCATACAGTATTGAGCAATAGAGAAGAAAATTGAACACAAGACCAAAAATATACACCATTTTATTTTTAAAGTGTCTTGTGCGTCCCAAACAAAGTACAATAAAATTGAAATGAAAGCTAAAGGGAATATGCAGTAGGGTTGATAAAGGTCAAGATAAGTTTGACTGGGACTAGGGAAGCGTAGGATGTTTGGTTACATTTGGCATCCTAAACTTGTTTACATGTGACAAAGTAGGCTACAGGACCATATAGTGCTTCTACCCAAGTGGTGGCCATCATGTCTTTAGGAGCTAGTCTTTTTCATTTTTTCCAACCAGGATTTTTTTTTTTTACCTTTATTTAACTAGGCAAGTCAGTTAAGAACAAATTCTTATTTTCAATGACGGTGGGTGGGTTAACTGCCTGTTCAGGGGCAGAATGACAGATTTGTACCTTGTCAGCTCGGGGATTTGAACTTGCAACCTTCCGGTTACTAGTCCAACGCTCTAACCACTAGCCCCTGCCGCCCGCATGCCGCCCGCATCCAAGAAATATAGCTAGAATGTTATGGAGTGATATTAATGCCAACATAAACTGAATTTCAGATTCAACATCATATCGCTCCATAGACTCTAGTGTGCCTGGTTTGGCCAAAGATTACTACACATTGTGGCCCTCCAGGAAAAATACCAAACTCTCTGAATGTATATGCAGTGGTACATGTCAGTGCCATGAGTTACACTGAGTGTATAAAACATTAAGAACACCTGCTCTTTCCATGACATATGCTGACCAGGTGAATCCATGTTAAAGATATAATCCCTTTTGGATGTCACTAGTTAAATCCACTTAAATCAGTATAGATAAAGGAGGACGAGACAGGTTTAAAAATATATTGTAAAGCTTGAGACAATTGAGACATGGATTGTGTTTGTGTGTCATTCAGAGGGTGAATGGGCAAGACAAAATATTTACGTGCCTTTCAACGGGGCATGGTAGTAGGTGCCAGGGGTACCAGTTTGTGTCAAGAACTGCAACACTGCTGGGTTGTTTACGCTCAACAGTTTCCCGTGTGTATCAAGAATGGTCCACCACTCAAAATACATACAACCAACTTGACACAACTGTGGGAGCCATTGGAGTCAACATGGGCCGGCATCCCTGTGAATGTTTTGTACACTCAGTACATTAATAGTATTGGTACCATGTTCTTGCCGCAACCTGTAAAGGTGGAGCAGCCTGCGAGGCAGGGGGAGGTGTAGGTGATGACGTTGTCTGAACACACAGGGTCCCACTCCCCAGCCAAGCAGGAGCGGTCTCTGTTACACTCTGACAACAGGCTGCCATCGTACACCAGGGGACCTGGGGGACAGAGAAAATGGCTGGTAATAATGATGTTTAAATAATTGTTGCTGAACTATCATTGACACAGGCACAGTGACAAAACAGCCAGGAATCCTGGCTCAGTAACAACCATACTGTATATTCCCACAAGAGGGAGCCCCGGCACAAGCCCATGTGTACTTTAGTCTAACTCACTCATATTCCACTGATCAAAACTTTTGTTTTTATCAACCCACCCACCAACCAACCAATCAGATGTCATATTTACCCATTGTAGGACATGGTCAGACCAGCCACCTGAACATTGTCACACTTAGTGCCAGACTGCAGAGGGAGGAGGAGGTAGGCGGTGATGAAAGACAGCTGGGCTCCAGACACAACGCCAAGCTTATACCTCTTCATCAGTAGACCTCCCAGGAATATCCCCACTGCACCCACAGGCGGGATCAACTCACCCGGAAAAGTTATACTCACACATCTTTAGTGCTACCGGTGTGCTGGAGTTTCATTTCCACTCATGTTCAACACACCTACAGGGGTTGGGAGAGAACAAAAAAAAGTGTAGTTAATGCCATTCAACATCAGTACTGACAGGATGGAACATTTCAGTTGGAACATGTCCAGGTTTCTGTGGATTCGTTGAGACAGGCAGCCCAATTCAGTCATTTTTTTGTTTGTTGAGTAATTGGTATTTTGACCAATCAGATATGCTCTGAAAAAGAGCTGATACGAAAATATCGAATGTGATTTTGACCAATTAGTGGAATTTGACCAATTAGTGGAAAAAAAATATATTAATTGGGCTGCATGTCTAATCGCATCCCTTGTCTCTCTGTCTCAGTCCTTGCATCGATTACAGAGGGCTGAAAAGGATTACTATAAAGAATCGTTACCCCCTACCCGATGTCCGCCGCCTCGGAGTTGGCACTAAGAATCCAATTCTTCACCAAACTGGACCTCCGCAACGCTTAAAATCTGGAGAGAATCAGGGAGATGAGAGGAAAATGTCCTTTAACACCCCTAGTGGTAACTGAGTATTTAGCCATGACCTCTGGAATATCGAACTCACCAGAAGTCTTTCAGGCATTGATCAATGACACTCTTAGGGATATGTTGAACCGGTTCGTCTTTGTTCACCTCGACGACATCCTGATCTTCTCCAAAAACCCCTCCGGAACACGTATGGCCCTGTCCCACCTCACTGAAGCAGGTTTTTGCAGGAATCCTGAGGCTGACAGGGCATTCATAGAGCTCAAGGGACGTTTCAACTCCGGACCCATCTTCGTTCATCCTGATCCAACTCGTCCCTTTGTGGTAGAGGTGGACGCCTCGGACACCGGAGCTGGTGTGGTCCTTTCACAGTGGAACAAGGAGGACAAGAAACTGCACCCATGCTCCTTTCTCTCCAAGCAGGTCTCGCCAGCGGAAGGCAACTACGATGTAGGCAACTGGGAGCTTTGGGCAGTTAAGTGGGCCCTTGAGCAGTGGAGACACTGGTTGGAACCACTGCTTCATCTTCTGGTCTCTTCTCTGCACCTGGGTCCAACCTTACCACGTCACAGTTATAGCATCTCTTAATCCCTTCTCTTAACATTTATGGCCCCAAAACATAATCAAGCAGCTGACCAATTACACAAGACTTTAGTTCTAAGTTAACTGAGATTAATCAACTGGATACATTTCTTTATTTCTAAAGTGAAACTATCTTCCGCATTGGAGTATCTCTACAAGTACAAGTTTAACCAGTATTTCAGTTGTTTTACCGTCCCATGAAGAAGTGTGGCAGGCCTGTGAGGAAGGATCCTACAGCCATGATGAAACAGCGCATAGCAATGAACCTGGGCCGGTGCAGCTTCACCCCAAAATGGCTGACCACAGCCAGGAACAGCAGGTTACCTGCAAGAAACCACAACACTACAGTAGTCAGGAATCGCAAATTATAAACACTGTTATTTTTTTTAACTAAAAATGGCATATCAGTTTGGATACTAGGCTGCAACAACATAGCATCAAATAAAACAATGTTAGTGGTTTGACAGTAGAGTCATGGACAAACGTCAGTCAATCAATTAATAGGAACAACTATAAAACTGGACAGTATTGAGAGCAGACTCTGATTGAACTACAAGAAAAATGGATCATACTGTAGTCTGTAGTCTGTATCTGGTTTTTACTACATGAATTCTCAAGCAACTCGATGTTATTGTTGATACCCATCTCAAAGCTACCGTCTATGAGTCCGATGAGAGAGCTGGACAGGTCAAAGTGTCTCTCTGAGTGATGGCACTGTACATGTAGGTCCCTGACAGAGCTTTGGTGAAGGAGGCGAACGACAGGGCCACGATAAACTGCTGACAAACACAAGAGAGAAAACATTAGTGTGTGTATGTCCGTGTGTATGTGCATGCGTGGATACGTGTGCAGACAGAGTGCATGTGTAGCTGAGGTGGCCTGCAATAGTAAAAAGAACGGACACAAGTTTATCTCTGCAAAGTTCTGGCACTTTCTTTATTCTGAAGAATGTGTTTTTTCTCTTGTTCAATTGTCTATTTTCTTGTTAGTACTTTGAAAATATTCACATCAAACAAGTGCACACTTTAAATTACACAACATAAATGCACTTTACCTAAAGCAGAATTAAAAAATGTTCCACAAATAACCCTGTCTTAGTGTTTGGTTTCACATGAAAACCACAATGTATTTCACATTCATACAATAGAAACACCTATATATGAAACCATAAATAACTGAATGTTTCTCTATATACCTCTACCTCTATAGAAAAGTGACGACAATACATTCAGCTGTAAGATAGTGGCACCTCCAGAAAATCGTCTCTCTTCTATGTAAATAAAAGTATACCAGTGACTGAGCCTACGAGTGACTAGAGAAGGCCAGCCAACCCTGGTATACAAAGTGCAGTGGTGCGTAAGGGTTTTGCAGTTTAAAATAAATCTCAAAGTGCCATGGTAAAGGGTGTCAATTGATCTCAAACACTGAGCAGAAGCATTCATATATAAAATATCCCCATAGTCTAGTAAAGGCATAAATGTAGCTGATAATAGCCACATTCTGGCTTCAAAAGAAAAACAGGCCTTATTCCTAAAATAAAATCCCAATGTCAGCTTAATTTTTTTTGTAAGTTGTTGAATATGCAATTTAAAAGAGAAGCCGTCATCAATTAAAATTCCAAGATATTTATATGAGGTTACAACCTCAATTTCTTTGCTTTGACAGGTAGTAATAGGTGAAAGGTTCAGAGATCTATTTCTTGCATTAGAAAACACCATTAGTTTAGTTTGGTCAGTATTGAGGATAAGCTTCAATTGACACAAGGTATGTTGAACAGTATAAAAAGCAGTTTGCAAGTTCTGGAAAGCTTTTATAAGAGACGAGGCACAACAGTAAATAACAGTATCATCAGCATAAAAATTAAGTTGTGCATTTGGGAAATTTTTGTCTAAATCATTTGTATAAATAGTGAATAAGAGAGAACCAAGGCACACCATTAAAGATAGACAATTTAACAGACATAAGTCCATCAAATTGAGTTCACTGAGTTCTATCAGACAGATAGTTAGCAAACCATGCAACTGCATGCTCCGAAAGACCTACACTCGACAATATCTGCCTTAGTATAGCATGATGAACTGTATCAAAAGCCTTAGAGAGATCGATAAATAGTGAGACAATGCTGTTTTTTGTCAAGGGCTTCAGTGATATCATTTAAAACCTTCATGGCTGCTATAATTGAGTTAGTAAATAAAAACTATTTTAGCTGTTCACCCACAAGGGTTTCAAGTATTTTCACCAGGGGTGACAGCTTTAAGATTGGCCTATAATTATTTAAAAGAGTTGGATCTCTCCCGGTTAAAAGTGGTAGGGCAAATGCTGATTTCCAGATCTTTGGATTTTCACTACATTCCAGGGTTAGATTAGTGGTTGAGCTATGAAATCAGCTGCCAGATTTAAAAAGAAGGGATCCAAAAGATCAGGACCTGCAGGCTTTCTCTGATCTAAGGATTTCAGGGCTTTATGTACCACCTGCACTGAGAATGGCAAAAAGCTAAAAGTTTGACCAGCTCTCACTGGTTCATCCACACAGGGTTGTAGGCTAGATTACGGTTGTGAATAATACAAGACAGCTCAGAAGAAAACCCGCCCTTTAACCCTGAACCTGCAGAATGGGGCATGTTTGTTTACTATTTGGAAAAAAACATCATGAAATAATTTCCAGGCAGTTTTCACATCAGGGATAAACTCAATCTGCTCCAGTCAAAATAAAACAAATCATGAAAGAAAGCCTGCTCATTAAAACACTTCAAATTTCTCTTACGAATAAAACGTGGGTTTGTTTTAGGAACCTTAGTATTTCTAACAGCAACAACAGCACAATGGTCACTTAAATCATTACAAAAAACACCACCTGCAGAATAATTATGTGGAACATTTGTCAATATCAAATAAATCAGGGTAGATTGATCTGGGCATTTAAGATTTGGGCGAGTGGGTGAGTTAATCAACTGGGTAAGATTCATAGAATTACAAAACGTTTTTAAATCATCAGACACTGGCTTTAACCAACACCAGTTGAGATCACCAATCAAGATCATTTCAATGTAAAGAAGTTTAGACATAAGGTGCGTCAAAGAAGAAAATGCATCACCGAGAGCCAATGACAGTTATAGAGAGACCCTTTGAAACCTCAATATTCAAAGCAAGAAATTCCAACTGTTTACATATAGCTTCAGACTTTGCCACACTTACAGGGAATTTAGTTTTTACATATATAGCCACACCCCCACATTTCTTAACCCGATCAGTGCGATAAACATTGTAACCACTTATACATTTATCAAAAACAGACTTGCTGAGCAGGTTTCAGAAAACACAATTACATCAGCATCAGTTGATTTAGCCCAAATCCTAACCCCATCAATTTTTGACAACAGGCTGCAAACATTTAAATGAAAACTCCCAAAACCAGATCTTGATTTAAAGGGGGTTTGGAGACATTGCATATCAGGGCCAGGGTTAGGTTGCACGTTACCTGATATCAACAAAAGAAGAATAACTAGGCACCTCTGTTTAAGAACCTTGTAGGCTTCTCTTTTTTAAGAGACCTACCGCAAGCAAATTATACAAGTGAGTTTCCAGACAATACAAAATAGTCATTTAAAACCATTAGACTTTGGTAGTGACACAAATTCATGCTGTTCACATCATGCCACAAATACATCGGCACTTGGACGAGTTCCTGCAGACAAAATGTCTAATGGACGGGAGAGCACATTGTCAGATGTACTCACCCAGCGGCAATGTTCGTTTTCTCCAGAGTTCAGTAAAGTCAGTGCACAAAGCAATACCACGAAAATTGTCATTTTCTCTGACAAATGTTTTAAAAAAAATAGAGGCCAACGAAGGTAAGCGGAGAGAAGGACAGCATTATGTATGATTTTGAATGTGAGTATTTGCGCGTGTGAGTAGATTGGGTGTTGAGGTCGTAGGTACAACTGTAAGCAATTCCGTTCTCAAATGTCTGTTTAATGTGAGAAATAAAATGAAAAACACCTGTTAGACCATTACAATTACATTGCATTTTTACTATTACCAACAAGACAACGAAGTGATACGTGCCATGGAGACTTATACGGATACTTTCCAAACACCAAGAGTTCCCACGCTGAGAGATATTGTTTACTACACTATTATGCATACAATCCAAGTCATACGTTTATTGTCATTCATACTTATTTTTAACCGAATATCTTTGCAAAAGTGCTAATTGTGTCAATTCAGAGCTCAGAAATATTGGAATAATGTGCTTAAGGGGACTGACACGCAAGGCGCACAACAAGATAACACAACAACCACATTTTCAATTGACAATCATTGCTTTAAATGGATGTGGTCGATTGTTTATATACAGTGCCTTGCGAAAGTATTCGGCCCCCTTGAACTTTGCGACCTTTTGCCACATTTCAGGCTTCAAACATAAAGATATAAAACTGTATTTTTTTGTGAAGAATCAACAACAAGTGGGACACAATCATGAAGTGGAACGACATTTATTGGATATTTCAAACTTTTTTAACAAATCTAAAACTGAAAAATTGGGCGTGCAAAATTATTCAGCCCCTTTACTTTCAGTGCAGCAAACTCTCTCCAGAAGTTCAGTGAGGATCTCTGAATGATCCAATGTTGACCTAAATGACTAATGATGATAAATACAATCCACCTGTGTGTAATCAAGTCTCCGTATAAATGCACCTGCACTGTGATAGTCTCAGAGGTCCGTTAAAAGCGCAGAGAGAATCATGAAGAACAAGGAACACACCAGGCAGGTCCGAGATACTGTTGTGAAGAAGTTTAAAGCCGGATTTGGATACAAAAAGATTTCCCAAGCTTTAAACATCCCAAGGAGCACTGTGCAAGCGATAATATTGAAATGGAAGGAGTATCAGACCACTGCAAATCTACCAAGACCTGGCCGTCCCTCTAAACTTTCAGCTCATACAAGGAGAAGACTGATCAGAGATGCAGCCAAGAGGCCCATGATCACTCTGGATGAACTGCAGAGATCTACAGCTGAGGTGGGAGACTCTGTCCATAGGACAACAATCAGTCGTATATTGCACAAATTTTGCCTTTATGGAAGAGTGGCAAGAAAGCCATTTCTTAAAGATATCCATAAAAAGTGTTGTTTAAAGTTTGCCACAAGCCACCTGGGAGACACACCAAACATGTGGAAGAAGGTGCTCTGGTCAGATGAAACCAAAATTGAACTTTTAGGCAACAATGCAAAACGTTATGTTTGGCGTAAAAGCAACACAGCTGAACACACCATCCCCACTGTCAAACATGGTGGTGGCAGCATCATGGTTTGGGCCTGCTTTTCTTCAGCAAGGACAGGGAAGATGGTTAAAATTGATGGGAAGATGGGAAGATGGATGGAGCCAAATACAGGACCATTCCTGATGGAGTCTGCAAAAGACCTGAGACTGGGACGGAGATTTGTCTTCCAACAAGACAATGATCCAAAACATAAAGCAAAATCTACAATGGAATGGTTCAAAAATAAACATATCCAGGTGTTAGAATGGCCAAGTCAAAGTCCAGACCTGAATCCAATCGAGAATCTGTGGAAAGAACTGAAAACTGCTGTTCACAAATGCTCTCCATCCAACCTCACTGAGCTCGAGCTGTTTTGCAAGGAGGAATGGGAAAAAATTTCAGTCTCTCGATGTGCAAAACTGATAGAGACATACCCCAAGCGAATTACAGCTGTAATTGCAGCAAAAGGTGGCGCTACAAAGTATTAACTTAAGGGGGCTGAATAATTTTGCACGCCCAATTTTTCAGTTTTTGATTTGTTAAAAAAGTTTGAAATATCCAATAAATGTCGTTCCACTTCATGATTGTGTCCCACTTGTTGTTGATTCTTCACAAAAATATACAGTTTTATATCTTTGTTTGAAGCCTGAAATGTGGCAAAAGGTCGCAAAGTTCAAGGGGGCCGAATACTTTCGCAAGGAACTGTACTTTCATTTGTATGTGTACTGATACTGTAAATACACAAATTATATTAATGTTATCTACAATATATTATAATACCGTAAGCCTCCCTGCTGCAGGGACATTTCCTCCTACAATTTTGAGCTGATTTTATTCACTTCAGCAATATTTTCTATCTTTGTTCATTTTTACATGTATTGTGTTTGGAATGGCACTGTTACTACAGGAGATGATGCTATCATAAAGTATTTGATGTAAGTATGTAGGATAATTACCCATAATGCTCACTGACTGAACATTCAAAATTACCATAGCAATTATTGATGCATTCACATCCCATCGGAAACTTGGAACCTCAGAGTTAAAATGAATGTACGTTATTAGCGTAGAGCTTCCTACTGGTTGATTCTGATACTTCACAAGTGGGAAACTTAAAATCATCATTCCATAACGAGTTAGTGAGTCAGAAATGTCAGAATTTCCTAGTTCGACTTGAATGATGTAGGGCAGGTCAGTAACCAAATTATTTGACTGTGCCCAGTCGCACACAGACTTTTATGGTCACACAAGTTGCCACCGGTGGATTCAAAATGAGTAGCCTAACAATTATTTACATGGCCCCAGGTACATTTGCAACCAAATTATTTTGTGAGAAATCAATAATAGTTGCACGCACACATAGGGTAACAGTGAGCAATTGACAGTGAGCAATGAGCAAGATAAGCATAGACGGGAAGTTGACAATAGCTTATTATTAGTGTAAAGAAATTGCATTTCTATGGTTGCAGTCCTCAAAGATTTAATTGCATTGAATTGAATAAATCAGATCCAATGTGGGTGGGGTACCGCTAGTCACCATTATTATAACCACCATCTCAATCATTATCACCATAACATCATAGACTTATTCTGTATCTGAGACTCATCTGACACTACCTTAGACATGGCAGTCTGCAACTCAATACACTGCCCCTGCATGGTGTTCAGCGTCCCCTGCATGTGGTTAATCGAATGCTTAACATCGTTCAGCAGGATCTGAATCTCAAGCCTGCAAGAAATCAGGTGGTTCAACATACTGAGATGACGAGAAGCTTCAGATCAGGCCCATTGGACCATCTTTAGGATTCGTTCTCACTTAACACCAATCTTATTAGAAATGTAACTTTGTGCAGAAGATGTTACTGTAACAGTATAACTTTAGACCGTCCCCTCGCCCATACCCGGGCGCGAACCAGGGACCCTCTGCACACAACAGTCACCCACGAAGCATCGTTACCCATCGCTCCACAAAAGCCACAGCCCTTGCAGAGCAAGGGGAACTACTACTTCAAGATCTCAGAGCAAGTGACGTCACCGATTGAAACGCTATTTATAGCGCGCACCACCGCTAACTAAGCTAGCCGTTTCACATCCGTTACATTACTATAGTGTTATTTAGAAGAAAATAAGTGTACTTTGTCAGGCGCCAAAAGGATGACGGGATGTCTCCCTGCTCCAGTGAGCTCTGCTGGCAGATCTTGCTCACTGTTGGAGGAACAGGAGCCAAATGAGAGGAAAAATATCCATGGTTGTTCAGCAATGAAACGTTCATGGCATAATGGAGATTGTCCTTCCCTGTGAAAAGAATAACAGCTGGGGTTTACTTTCACACTATTAGATAATGTAATACAATCTTTAAACCCATCAGAAGTGTAGTGCTTACCTCCATGTTATTTATGGCTGCATTGTCCCAATTTTGACCACTTGTTCCAACTTGTGATGAGAAGGTCTTGATGAAACGATCAAGTCAACATTTTGTTAGAAATTTCAAAGATAGCATTAACAATTGTACATGAGACAGTGCTTCCAGATATTGAGGTATCTTCCTTCTGAGGTATGTAAAAAAAATCTGGTGTGTGAATACTCACATGAAAGGTATCCATGATTCTAGATTAAGCCAATCATGTATGTGATTACCATCCTATGGGTCAGCAATGGAATGATTGCTACACAGCTTTCAGGAGACTTTATGTCTTGGGCCTGGATGAATCATTGAAATACAAGTAATATTGTGCATTTGTGATGAATAATTGCAATTGTAATTTGGAATATTCCATCAAAGTTATTTGTTTTGACAGTCAAAACAACTAACTCTTACGATTAATCACTTGACTTGAGTAACTTGAGTTGACGGAAGTAGCAACTTTATATTCTGACCTAGACACTGATTTGTGCAATGCCTAATGGATAATCTATGCATGTTATTGGCTCATCATAGTATATAGCCAAGGGTCTCATAGTCCAAAAACAGCATTGGCCATTGGACTGCTCAGTCAAAACCACCAACTCTTACGATTAATCACTTGACTGGAGTAACTTGAGTTCGGAAGTAAAACATTAAAAGTAGGCTATAGCTTGATGCATGTCCTTACCTTGGACAAACTTATCCAAAAGGCCTTTTTTGCCCCATACAGTGGGGCAAAAAAGTATTTAGTCAGCCACCAATTGTGCAAGTTTTCCCACTTAAAAAGATGAGAGGCCTGTAATTTTCATCATAGGTACACTTCAACTATGACAGACAAAATGAGGGGAAAGAAATCCAGAAAATCACATTGTAGGATTTTTAATGAATTTATTTGCAAATTATGGTGGAAAATAAGTATTTGGTCAATAACAAAAGTTTCTCAATACTTTTAAATACCCTTTGTTGGCAATGACAGAGGTCAAACGTTTTCTGTAAGTCTTCACAAGGTTTTCACACACTGTTGCTGGTATTTTGGCCCATTCCTGCATGCAGATCTCCTTTAGGGCAGTGATGTTTTGGGGCTGTTGCTGGGCAACACGGACTTTAAACTCCCTCCAAAGATTTTTTATGGGGTTGAGATCTGGAGACTGGCTAGGCCACTCCAGGACCTTGAAATGCTTCTTACGAAGCCACTCCTTCGTTGCCCAGGCAGTGTGTTTGGGATCATTGTCATGCTGAAAGACCCAGCCACGTTTCATCTTCAATGCCCTTGCTGATGGAAGGAGGTTTTCACTCACAATCTCACAATACATGGCCCCATTCATTCTTTCCTTTACACGGATCAGTCGTCCTGGTCCCTTTGCAGAAAAATAGCCCCAAATCATGATGTTTCCACCCCCATGCTTCACAGTAGGTATGGTGTTCTTTGGATGCAACTCAGCATTCTTTGTCCTCCAAACACGACGAGTTGAGTTTTTACCAAAAAGTTATATTTTGGTTTCATCTGACCATATGACATTCTCCCAATCTTCTTCTGGATCATCCAAATGCTCTCTAGCAAACTTCAGACGGGCCTGGACATGTACTGGCTTAAGCAGGGGGACACGTCTGGCACTGCAGGATTTGAGTCCCTGGCGGCGTAGTGTGTTACTGATGGTAGACTTTGTTACTTTGGTCACAGCTCTCTGCAGGTCATTCACTAGGTCCCCCCGTGTGGTTCTGGGATTTTTGCTCACTGTTCTTAAGATCATTTTGACCCCACGGGGTGAGATCTTGCGTGGAGCCCCAGATCGAGGGAGATTATCAGTGGTCTTGTATGTCTTCCATTTCCTAATAATTGCTCCCACAGTTGATTTCTTCAAACCAAGCTGCTTACCTATTGCAGATTCAGTCTTCCCAGCCTGGTGCAGGTCTATAATTTTGTTTCTGGTGTCCTTTGACAGCTCTTTGGTCTCAGCCTCCAGTATTTATGCTGCAGTAGTTTATGTGTCGGGGGGCTAGGGTCAGTTTGTTAAATCTGGAGTACTTCTCCTGTCCTATTCGGTGTCCTGTGTGAATCTAAGTGTGCGTTCTCTAATTCTCTCCTTCTCTCTTTCTCTCTCTCGGAGGACCTGAGCCCTAGGACCATGCCCCAGGACTACCTGACATGATGACTCCTTGCTGTCCCCAGTCCACCTGGCTGTGCTGCTGCTCCAGTTTCAACTGTTCTGCCTTATTATTATTCGACCATGCTGGTCATTTATGAACATTTGAACATCTTGGCCATGTTCTGTTATAATCTCCAGCCGGCACAGCCAGAAGAGGACTGGCCACCCCACATAGCCTGGTTCCTCTCTAGGTTTCTTCCTAGGTTTTGGCCTTTCTAGGGAGTTTTTCCTAGCCACCGTGCTTCTACACCTGCATTGCTTGCTGTTTGGGGTTTTAGGCTGGGTTTCTGTACAGCACTTTGAGATATCAGCTGATGTACGAAGGGCTATATAAATAAATTTGATTTGATTTGATTTTGATTTGGTCTTGGCCATAGTGGAGTTTGGAGTGTGACTGTTTGAGGTTGTGGACAGGTGTCTTTTATACCGATAACAAGTTCAAACAGGTGCCATTAATACAGGTAACGAGTGGAGGACAGAGGAGCCTCTTAAAGAAGAGAGGTCTGTGAGAGCCAGAAATCTTGCTTGTTTGTAGGTGACCAAATACTTATTTTCCACCATAATTTGCAAATTAATTCATTACAAATCCTACAATGTGATTTTCTGGATTTTTTTTCTCATTTTGTCTGTCATAGTTGAAGTGTACCTATGATGAAAATTACAGGCCTCTCATCTTTTTAAGTGGGAGAACTTGCACAATTGGTGGCTGACTAAATCATTTTTTGCCCCATTGTATATATATTTATTTTATGGCAGGGAAATTCGCACTGACACTTAATGTTAGCTTGATGGCTATTTGTTTTTACCAATCTATGGTACAATGTTATTTGCAATTGTATAAAAAAAAATATATATAATTTATGTCAACCACTTGCGTGGTGCAAAGGACTGTTTTTATTTGCAACTAGTAAGAACTTTTTTTTTTGTGAGACCCTGATTCACGTGAACGTACAAGTCCATTTCTGTTTTTTCTATTAATGCCAGGAGAATCCGTAATATTTTTAAGAGACAGGAATGAGGTTTCTAAAGCAATTTCCTGTATTGAAGACTTTTCCTTAGTTTCGGATTTGAAAATTAATATCAATAAGTCAGTCTTATTTCCACTCAAGGATTGTGTTTTACAGTTAGTATATGGTAGCCCAATTAAAGATACGGTTACTGTCACGCCCTGACCTTAGTTATCTTTGTTTTCTTTATTATTTTGGTTAGGTCAGGGTGTGACAAGGGGTGGTTTGCTGTGTTTAGGTCTAGGTTTTTTGTATGTTTATGGTGTTGTTTACAGGTCTAGGTGTTTTGTATGTCTATGATTGCCTAGATTGGTTCTCAATTAGAGGCAGCTGTTTATTGTTGTCTCTGATTTGGAACCATATTTAGGCTGCCATATTCCTTGGGTTATTTGTGGGTGATTGTCTATGTGATGTTGCATGTTTGCACGCAGTGTTGATAGCGGTCACGGTCGTGTTGTTATTTTGTTTGTTTAGTGTACTTTGTGTTCATTCGTCTTACATTAAAAGTATGTATTCACTACGACGATAGTGACAGTTACTTATCTTGAAATTGTTATATGCAAGGACGAAAACACGAGTGAATTGAACTTTAACCCCATTGAGAAAACAAAGAAGAAATTGAACCTCTGGTTGATGAGAGATATTTAGTTATACGGTCGGGTTTTATTATCCAAAGCTGAAGGGTTATCCAGGTCGGTTTATGTCTCGTTATCACTTGACTTACCCCCTAAAATTGTAAAGGACTTAGATAAGATTATTTATAGTTTTATTTGATATCCACAAAAATGATGTGGATATATTGAAGCAACATCTCAAGACATCAGTCAGAAAGTTAAAGCTTGGTCGCAAGTGGGTATTCCAAATGGACAAGTATACTTCCAACGTTGTGGCAAAATGACTTAAGGACAACAAAGTCAAGGTATTGGAGTGGCCATCACAAAGCCCTGACCTCAATCCTATAGAAAATTTGTGGGCAGAACTGAAAAAGCTTGTGCGAGCAAGGAGACCTACAAACCTGACTCAGTTACACCAGCTCTGTCAGGAGGAATGGGCCAAAATTCAGTCAACTTATTGTGGGAAGCTTGTGGAAGGCCACCCAAGTTAAACAATTTAAAGGCAATGCTACCAAATACTAATTGAGTGTATGTAAACTTCTGACCCACTTGGAACGTGATGAAAGAAATAAAAGCTGAAATAAATCATTCTCTCTACTATTATTCTGACATTTCACATTCTTAAAATAAAGTGATGATTCTAACTGACCTAAGACAGGGATTTTTTTACGAGGATTTGTTAAGAACAAATTCTTATTTACAATGACGGCTGACCCCAGCTAAACCTTCAACTAACCCAAATGACACAGGTCCAATTGCGCACCGCCCTATAGGACTCCCAATCACAGCCGGTTGTGATACAGCCCAGGATCAATCCCGGGTCTGTAGTGACACCTCTAGCACTGAGATGCAGTGCCTTAGAACACTGAGACACTCAGGGCCTTCTGAGGCCTAGTCCAAAAGGTCATGGCATAGTGACATGTCAAAGTGTAAGGTGTCATTTTCTGTCATCTGTTCAAATACTGTACACAGATCAAGGTTGAGTTCATTAGGGCACAAAACATAAAAAGTTGTAAAGCATCCACTTGTCAGTTTTCTTTCTTTTGGTGCCTAATGAATACAACCCAGCTGTGAGATGCTATGACCTCCCCTATGAATCTAGTTCCTCTCAAGTTTCTTCCTCTGACCTACCTCTGCACCACCTCATCATCTGTTTTGGAACCATCTCTGCTTTTTCCCAGATCATCTTCCACAGTCCCATCAATGTCAAGTCCATCTTCTGCTCTCACAGATGCTGAAATTAGAACAGATTAGTTAGGAAAAGACTTAAGTGAATGGATTTATGTGAAGGGCCACCTATTCAGAGGCTGAATGTGTATCTAGTTACCTGTATCTATCAAGTTAGCTGGATTGAAACATACTTAATTGAATGCAATCTATGCAGGGGGGGGGGGGGGGGGGGGTAATTGCACTTAATACATCAGATTAAAAATATAAATTAATGGGCTATAACTAAACAGCTTTATTATTTAGATGAATTTCCTGTATTCTGGTTAGAACAAACTGAGATAACTAGGATGAGCAAGCCAAGACTAGCAGTAAAGAAATACTGTAATCCGAGAGGGTGTAGGGCTATGGGGTTACCTGACTTGCCTAGGTAAATAAAGGATAAATAAAAAAAATACCCCTGGTGGTAGGTGCTTGACGCACCCTCTCCAGGAGTCATGCCCATGGTCTACATTGCTGACTGTGAATCAGCCCTTCGTTAAATCAAATTCTTGTCAGCAATGTTTAAAGCATTGTCTAGGGAGCAGAAATGTGATGACAGTGGTCATTGACTTAAGTGCTTAATCCTTTCAATATCACTAATTTTCTGCTCCTCCTCCAGGGAGGAGGAGTCTATCCAGCTGGACGGGCTGAACGCAGCTCAGATAAAAGAGATCAGAGAGAAATCTGAGAAGCATGTCTTCCAGGCAGAGGTCAACCGCATGATGAAGCTTATCATCAACTCACTCTACAAGAACAAGGAGGTCAGTGGTGGTGGCTGGGGACAAACACTCACTCACAAACATGCTGGGGAACAGTCTTTATCCTGAAGTAGACTTGAAAGATAATGGAAACATCCCTAAAATTGGAAGGGTTCCCTTCCTGATTATTCCCTCCTGATTCTGGTAATCCTCCAACTGCATGGGGGAAAGGTTAGTCTGGAGCTCTGTCAGGCACTGGGTGTGCACTCCACCCTTTTATTCCAGCCCTGCTCTAACACATCAGACTCTACAAATTAAGCTGGATCAAAAGCCTGCACACCAGTAACTTAGATCTCCAGATGGAGAGTTGATATTTGACTTAAGGCATATTTTCACTGGTGTTATGATATTGGTATCGAAGTAAAAATTATGGTTTTGCCGCTACACTTCAAGCTAATGATTAGCCCATTGGGGTAGCCTAAAGAAATGCAGATGTGCAACCCCATGTTTCAGCCATCTGTAGCCTAACCCAGGGGTTCCCCAACTATTTTGGCCCACAATCTAATTTTGATGTGTAAATTATCAAGACGACAACCATGTGACGGAAAATTACATAATTGGGGCTATGGTAGTCAAACATTCTAACAGTATTTTGGATTTGTATTCTTAACTCCACATACTTTTTAATGTGGGTCTATGATGGTCAATTGCAAATTAGTCTGACATAAGACAAATCTCACAACCACTAAGATGGGTGTGCCTGATGCATGTTGCGTCGGAGCGTCTCGAAGTCAGTGGACGCATTTGTTTTTCATGCAGAGAAGAGCACTGAATCGGCATACCATGCGTTTTAATGCTCAGAGGGAGATGGCACAGTATTCCCTTTTGAGTCAAGAACCAAAGTTGTCTGCAACATTTGGTCACATGACTGCTGATCAGCTATAAGTGAAATCGAACCTGCACATCAACTGAGCCATGATCACAATCAAACGGATTTTGCAGGTTGTCACTCATCTCTTGTATTTGCTCTACATGCTTGTGTTGAGTTCCTGCAATGCCTGTTACGTCAACAAGGATACTTTTTTTTCTCTTTTTTTCATTAGTCAATCCCCCCCCAATTCCAAAAATCTTTCCAACATTCCCCCTCGCTAACCACCAAGCCTCGGTGGGAAATATATTGTCATGCTCTGATCAAATATCTCCACATAGTTTGATGCATGACAGGCGTACGCGATGTAATTTACAATCCAAGTTACCTGCGTCATCTGATTTCTGCTCTATTGCTGCCATTTGGTCTCATTGTATCCATTATAGTAGTGGGTATAACTTTAGACCGTCCCCTCGCCCATTCCCGGGCACGAACCAGGGACCCTCTGCACACATCAACAACAGTCACCCACGAAGCATCGTTACCCATCGCTCCACAAAAGCCACGGCTCTTGCAGAGCAAGGGGAACTACTACTTCAAGGTCTCAGAGCAAGTGACGTCACGAATTAAACGCTATTTAGCGCGCACCGCTAACTAAGCTAGCCGTTTCACATCCGTTACAGTAGCTCAGTGGGTGTATCATACAAGGCTTGCAGGGGAAGACGTGTTAATAACTAGAGTGCAGAGGCCGACCTACTGCCCCCGTGATCAATGGAGCCCCATCTGTGCAGAATCCCATGGAATCCAGATACTGACTGTTAGAACTTGGTGGTCTATAGCAGCTTCTCACAAGAATGGGCTTTAGGTGAGGCAGATGAACCTGTAGCCATATTACTTCAACAGTATTTAATGAGATCCCCCTCTAAGCTTTACAGGAATGTGCTTCTGAATATAGACTGCAACACCGCCCCCATTGGAATCTGCTTTTTGTCAATATAGTGACACCGCACACTGAACATCCCATGTGCTGTTTCATGCTCTGGAATCATGAGACAGAAAAATATGTTCTCGTGAATAGCACCCCCATGAAATGTAGCTAACAAAAGTCAATGCGTGGGCGTATCGGCCCTCACAGCTAACATCCATTTGTAGTGCACAAGATGGAGTTTGAGTCTTAAGTCATTATCATCATGATTGCCAGCTATAGTGTCAATTATTCGTTTGTGTTATCTGACAAAGGTATTGATGTGACTTTGCCT
Organism: Oncorhynchus mykiss; assembly: GCF_013265735.2. Lineage (NCBI taxonomy): Eukaryota > Metazoa > Chordata > Actinopteri > Salmoniformes > Salmonidae > Oncorhynchus > Oncorhynchus mykiss. The sequence goes on from NC_048565.1 coordinate 53,889,380, forward strand.
CTGCCTGCCCGGAACATTGTTTTCACCATATCAATCGTAGGCCATGAGTACTCGAACGATCTTCAACTAAATACTGTAACTATTTGGTCCGTTGTGTTGAAGACCATGTTAATTTTCTTTGACTCTAGTGTTCAATGTGTGCATTTGCAGGACACAACAAAAAATAAAACAAGCCAAGCATCACAGTTCTGCTGCCTATATTCCTTTACTCAATTGTGTTCCAACCGCTCCCTCTACACACGCCTGTGCCGTGAGCCTACAGAAATGAATGCCTGTAAAGGTATTTAACTGATGGGCTTCACAAGCGACATGTCTTGCAGTTTTATCACATTCTAAATGCTGGTTGACTGAAGTTGGGAAATGTGTTCCAACAATGAACTACAGTTTTGGAATTGCGTAATTTTCCTCACGCCTCGATCACACCAACGGTGTCATTGCATTTTGGTACACCAGAAGCACTCTTGCGCACATCCAGATACTGCACACTATTTTGCCGCATGACTTCTTCGGCCTAGATCACACTGGTAGCGTCATGCGCAAAATAGTACCCTGTATCTGGATATGGGCGCAACAAAGTTCAACATTCACCTTCTGCTAACATTTTTGTCAAGCGGTCTACGCATAGTTTGATGTATGCGCTTGATAAATCCAACATATGCAGGACACACTGCAACTGCCTCTGCAACCAAATGCTGCAAGGCAGACGCAGCATTCCGTTGGAAATGAGTAGCTGTGTTCGAATACTCATGCTAACTGGACTATTTGTGACGTGAATTGAGTATATAAACTTAGCAAAAAAAGATCAGGACCCTGTCTTTCAAAGAATTTGTAAAAATCCAAATAACTTCACAGATCTTCATTGTAACGTGTTTTAAACGCTGTTTCCCATGCTTGTTCAATGAACCATGAACAATGAATGAACATGCACCTGTGGAACGGTTGTTAAGACACTAACAGCTTACAGACGATAGGCAATTAAGGTCACAGTTATGAAAACGTAGGACACTAAAAGAGGCCTTTCTACTGATTCTGAAAAACACAAAGAAAGATGCCCAGGGTCCCTGCTCATCTGTGTGAATGTGCCTTAGGTATGCTGCAAGGAGGCATGAGGACTACAGTTGTGGCCAAGGCAATAAATTGCAATGTCCATACTGTGAGACGCCTAAAACAGCGCTACAGGGAGACAGGACGGACAGCTGATCGTCCTTGCCGTGGCAGACCACATGTAACAACACCTGCACTAGATCGGTACATCCGAAAATCACACCTGCGGGACACGTACAGGATGACAACAACTGCCCGAGTTACACCAGGAACGCACAGTCTGAGCACTGATGGAGGGATTATCTGCAATAGCCTGTAGGCCTGTTGTAAGGCAGGTCCTCACCAGACATCACCGGCAACAACGTCGCCTACAGGCACAAACCCACCGTCGCTCGACCAGACAGGGCAGGCAGAAAGTGCTCTAAACTGATGAGTCGTGGTTTTGTCTCACCAGTGGTGATGGTCGCATTCGCGTTTATCGTCGAAGGAATGAGCGTTACACCGAGGCCTGTACTCTGGAACGAGGTAGAGGGTCCGTCATGGTCTGGGGCGGTGTCACAACATCATCGGACTGAGCTTGTCATTGCAGGCAATCTCAATGCTGTGTGTTACAGAGAAGACATCCTCCTCCTCGATGTGATACCCTTCCTGCAGGCTCATCCTGACATGACCCTGGATCCCGGATCTCAATCCCATTGAGCACGTCTGGGACCTGTTGGATCGGAGGGTGAGGGCTAGGGCCATTCCCCGCAGAAATGTCCGGGAACTTGCAGGTGCCTTGGTGGAAGAGTGGGGTAACATCTCACAACAAGAACTGACAAATCTAGTGCAGTGAGGTTCATTGCAGTACTTAATGCAGCTGGTGACTACACCCCCCCCCCCCCCCCCCCCCCCCCCCCCCCCCCTTTGTTCAGGTTCACATTCTGTTTGTTAGTCACACGTCTGGAACTTGTTCAGTTTGTATCCAATTGTTGAATCTTGTTATGTTCATACAAATATTTGCACATGTTAAGTCTGCTGAAAATAAACGCTGCTGACAGAGGACGCTTCTTTTTTGTTTATTTTAGTATGCACATTGGTCAAAGTATGGATATAGTTAGTATGCCAAAAGTTCCCGGATGTCGTACTAAATACGAATTATACACACAGGGGACACTATCTGTACTTTTAGGGCCCATAATGCAAATCTTCAGAAAATGGTGGTGGCTTCAATGTTTTCAGAAACATTCAGAAAATGACAGGAAATATGCTGCTAAAGTTTGAGAGCGACTAAAAATGCATTGACTCAACTAAGGACAAATGTTGCACAATGTAATAAATGACTTTTCAAATGTTACATTTATGTTGGCTGACAATTTGATAGCTATGCTATCCTTATGAACCGCATAGCACTACAGCAGTATGTACAGGCATGTTAGCTAGTTACCTACCGTTAGATGGATACTAATATATCAACTTGCCAGGCAGTATATGAACTAACCAATTTCTATTGACTTGATTATTCACAAGTGGTATCGTCGTTGTGCGTTTCAATGGACATTGTTAATTCTGGATATCTACTCCGGTTTCAGAGCATCTACTTTGAATATGGCTGGTGTCAGTAAACATCAGCAAAAATAGCGTAATTGTTGCCAGTAGCACTGTAAGTCACCAATGCTCTGGATAACATGAAAACAGCCTAACCAATTCTGCTAGATTGTGTAAAATGGTCAGTGTTCTCTCATTGTGTCTGGAAGTAGCTAGCCAACATTAGCCAGTTAGCTTGGGTGCTTGACTGCAGTTGAATGCTCTGCTCAACCCTACTCCTCGGCCAGGGGCGCTCCAGTGTGCGCTCTGAATGCTCAGAGCGCTCAGAGCTAAACGCTCTGGATTTACGAATGCCCAGAACTCGCTCTAGCACTACAGATTGACTTTACGTACACACCTGAAATTGTCGATCATCATTCTCAAAGCCGCTGTTTACTTATAAGATCACTTTAGCACCGCCCTAAGAACCCGACTCAAACCTTCAAATAGGTATGTAATGACACATTATATAAACTCTTTATGGTGTTTTATTTACATTTGAGGCAATAAGGTGATAAGTTGGACAGATCGAGTGAAAAAGCCATTTTCCCACAAGACATCTCTCCTTCTCACTATCACGCATTAGTTTCGCTTCCCCACCCGCCATTTAATTTTTATTTTTTAAAAGACCCGACGGGGCTCATTGCCTGCTTAGAACTATGCAGAAACGAGCAGTGTTTAGGTCATGTAATTTAATCTTTTGGAAAGGGGAGAAATTGTGCTTTACAATGGTATTGACATTACAGTTGATCTGGAAGTATTACGTTTTTGGGGCGCTAAAATAAGGGCAATTGTACGGACCAAGGCGTTGTACAAGTTTACGTTAATGTTAGTGGCGACCCTACTTTGCGAACTACTAGTGGCATTTTCAAATTGGTTAACCTAGGCTATTACCCCCTACTAGACAGACCAGTTCCACACTGAAAATATGCTGAAACATTAGTTTGATGAAGACAGTATTTTTCATCGGAATCATTAAGCCTAGGCCTAATCACCAAACAGATGTCCTGGTCATAATTCATCCCCATAGTGTTCAATGTGGAATTGTTAATCCATTTAGAAAATTCAGAACAGGCTTAATTAACCTAATAGACCTTCTGTATATTGGAAAGACTGATTTTGGTTTGTAACCATGGGATTTCTTTCAACTTTCCAAATTGAGCCCTGTTTCAAATGATTACTCTTTGAATAACTGTTCTTGACATGAGATGTGAATCACTTCGGTCTAATCTGACCTATTTTTTTTTTTTTTTAATCTTAACTTTTTTTTTTTGACCAAAAATGTGTCTTGGATGTGATCTTGGGAAATAAGAGCAGATTGTCTGTAAAATTTACAAAACAAGGCCATGCCATTGCACAACCATAGGCTTCTACAAGTGGGTACACTGCTGTTTCACAATATAACCAGTTGATATTAGTTTCAGGCAATTAGGATTCGTTATCTGTAATTGTTATGATAAATTAGGCATTGTTGGCGTGTAGTGAAATGTTGCTTTTCTAAAAATGGCTTATATAAGTTTATTTTGATTTTGTAGTCCTCCAAAAAAATGGTCAGTACTTGGAACAAAGGTCATATGACCATCCCTAATCAACTACGGCCAGTAATATCAAAGTCTCTGCAATTAGTGTGTGGTTTCATAACGTAGTGGGTTTAGCCATTCACCTTGGGAATGATTCAAGTGTAGCCTTTTCCCATGATCTAAGGGTGCTCTCTGGCTGAATTTAACCACATTACAATGATTAATACTTTTTATATCAGGTGACCCAAGCCCTAGTTTGGGAGCCACTGGCCTAACCACTATGCTACATCAGTAAGCCTACAGAATAATGCTTATTGCTAATAGCACACCTGCCTGATATGAACTGTGTAGGCTATCCTTTTGAAAGAGCGGTCCCTAAATACAGATTGTGGATTTAATCAAACCAAGGGGGCAAATGGGTATAAGTCAACCATAACCATCCTTTACTCCTGTGTGTTGTAGATCTTCTTGAGGGAGTTGATATCCAACGCCTCTGATGCTCTGGATAAAACCAGAATGATGTCTCTGACCAACGAGGATGCACTGGCAGCCAATGAGGAGCTCACCATCAAGATCAAGGTGTTTCATGGTCCTCACAGATTCAATCTCAACTCACATTCCGTACTGGAGAATGTCCAAAGTTCCTCCTTTCAGACCTTCTCCAGTGGGTTTTGGGTTTTGAGACTGTTAGGAGCAGATGCAAGGAATCAAGTAAAGCTGAATTGAGGAAGAGCCAAACGCCTTAACTTTGTAAATGTTTTTGACTCATCCATTCCACAAGACATGGAAATCATAAGATAAATACTCGTAGGACTTCTGAGCTTGAGCTTTTTTCTTAATTTTTTTCCTCCCCAGATGGACAAAGAGAAGAACATGCTCCACATCACTGACACGGGCATCGGCATGACCAAAGAGGACTTGGTCAAGAACCTGGGTACCATCGCCAAGTCGGGCACCAGCGAGTTCCTCAACAAGATGACGGAGATTGAAACCGAGGGCCAGTCCACCTCTGAGCTTATTGGCCAGTTCGGTGTGGGCTTTTACTCTACCTTCCTGGTTGCCGACAAGGTGATCGTGTCTTCAAAGCACAACAACGGCACACAGCACATCTGGGAGTCTGACTCCAATGAGTTTTCTGTCATTGAGGACCCTCGCGGGGATACGCTCGGCAGGGGCACCAGCATCACGTAAGTGCCTCCAATGGCATACTCCCAAAAGTGAATATCCCGCCCATCTGGCAGTGCTCCAAGTATTTAAGTTTTGAATACTAGGTGATGGTATTCATATTGTGGCCATGATTTCAATGAACTACTTATGTAGCATTGAAAGATAAGATGACACGGGACAAAATCCCACAATGAAATCCAGTGTACAAAGCCTTGCATTTCGCATTTGTTTTACTCTTCCAGGTTGGTGATGAAGGAGGAGGCTACAGACTACCTGGAGCTGGAAACCATCAAGAACCTGGTCAAGAAATACTCGCAGTTCATCAACTTCCCCATCTACATCTGGGCCAGCAAGGTATAGGAGTGGAACTATACTATCATTTACTGTACATTGTCTCCTGTCCTCTCATCTGCACTGATTAGAAACATTATGTTGGTAGTTGCTCATCATTAGACTGGCTTTCATGTGGTCTGTTTTCAGATTATTGCAGATGGAGAGACAATTGAGGGCGTCATAGTTCGTTGTCAATGGCACAGCCCATGGTGTGTTTATAGCAGTGAGCTGTATAAATAATATTTTGCCATGTTCCCTTCTCTCCCTACCCAGACAGAGACTGTTGAGGAGCCCATCGAGGACACCGAGGTGAAGGATGACACTGAGGATGAGGTAGAGGTGGAGGAAGAGGAGGACAAGCCCAAGAAGGTTAAAACAAATTAGTTTTTATTTTGTTTTCCAAAACTCTCCTTCAGTTTATTTGATCCATTCCAATACTAGCACACCTAAGCCATCAACTTGATTTTGATAAGTGACTTTTTAAGTACCCAAGCAACTTCATTCCTTTCGTCCAGGTTGAGAAGACCGTGTGGGACTGGGAGCTGATGAACGACGTCAAGCCTATCTGGACGAGACCAGCCAAAGAAGTAGAGGAGGATGAGTACAAAGCCTTCTACAAGACTTTCTCTAAGGTATGCAGTCTGTACCTCCTTTTGACATTTCTTCCTTCCACTGGGTTTTTCTTAGCTAATGTGCCTTTTTATTTTTTTCTCTTTGGGGTCTTGTCTTAGTTTACTGTAAATCATTGACTGCTGATATAAAAAGGGCTTTATAAATCAATACATTTGATTGGTGTTCGAATTGTATTGATTTTTCAGTCTTCCCTCCAGGACACAGATGAGCCCCTCTCCCACATCCACTTCACAGCCGAGGGTGAGGTCACCTTCAACTCCATCCTGTTTGTCCCCGTTGCTGCCCCCAGGGGCATGTTCGACGAGTATGGAACCAAGAAGAACGACTTCATCAAGCTCTTTGTCCGTAGAGTCTTCATCACTGATGATTTCAATGACATGATGCCCAAATACCTGAACTTTGTCAGGGGAGTGGTGAGTGACGTAGCTTCTAGGGCTATGCAGGCTTGGATCAATAAAGGAAATTGAAAACGTTAGTTTACGATCTGAATTGACTGACTAGAAATGTATTTGACCCTGCTGTACATTTGAATGATAGTTAATTTAATACTTCAGTTTTTCTGATTTATGATAATGTGATTGTTTGGTTAGGTGGACTCTGATGATCTGCCACTGAATGTGTCAAGAGAAACCCTGCAGCAGCACAAGTTGCTCAAGGTGAGCCTCTCTAATCTCAAATAAGCAAGTTCAGACTGTTAACTGACAGGTTTCGGTCAGATCTCTTCTCTTTGGTGCTTACAGAAGATGATGATTTGAACATAATTACTTATCATTAACCAATGTAGTGAATGATGTGAGCTTCATAATTAAAGCCCCTTCCTCCCTTACGTTTCCCCTCCATCCAGGTCATCCGTAAGAAGCCGGTGCGTAAGACCCTGGACATGATAAAGAAGATTGCAGAGGAGCAGTACAATGAGAAGTTCTGGAAGGAGTTTGGCACCAACATTAAACTGGGTGTGATCGAGGACCACTCCAACAGGACACGTCTGGCCAAACTGCTGCGTTTTCAGACCTCCAACAGCGACACGGTGCTGGCCAGCCTGGAGCAGTACGTAGAGAGGATGAAGGACAAGCAGGACAAGATCTACTTCATGGCCGGGACCAGCCGCAGGGAGGTGGGTAGAGTTTGACTTTGAACACTCCCCTCTGTATAGTATAAATTACAGGTTTTTGTACTTGTAGGTATAGGTGACTCTGATGTAATGGTATGTATAACAGATGAAGGAGAACAGGTGCCAGCTGTACTTCAAGGCCAGAACCAGCTACAAGCAAGTGGGTAGAGGGTGGACCATAAACTGGATAAATTAAAACACTACCCTCTTAACTTTTCCCTTGACTTTTCCTCCCTTACCTTGAATTCTGATATTTTCAACCGAGGTCAAGGTAAGGAAGAAAGTCACATCCCTGAAAATCTGAATCAACCACTCTCAGCTGGTCCCAATTCGCTCACTACTCCTTCCCCTTGGCCCTTTGTTTGCAGCTCTGTAAGGAGTAATATAGTCAAGGTTAATGTTCCTATCCCTTGTCTTCCCTTGTGGAATGTCCTCTCCCCCAGGCTGAGTCGTCTCCCTTTGTAGAGAGTCTGTTGAAGAAGGGTTATGAGGTAATCTACCTGACAGAACCAGTGGATGAGTACTGTGTCCAGGCCTTGCCAGAGTTTGACGGTAAGCGCTTCCAGAATGTGGCCAAGGAGGGCATTAAGTTTGACGAGAGCGACAAGGCCAAGGAGACCAGGGAGGTCCTGGAGAAGGAGTACGAACCTCTCACCACCTGGATGAAGGACAGCGCCCTCAAGGACAAGGTAACGTGCAGATAATGAATGTGAAAGACCAGACTTCAGACAACATTTTTATTTTCCCGCTGTGGCGGTCATGACATTTTGTCAGCCGGTTGTCATGCAAAAGAGTGCCGATCTCACGGTAATTTACCTTCTAATAAACACGTTTAGCATCTCCAGGCCTCCACACATAATTCAACTTATCCCTCCTATTGTATTCCGCTAAGTTTCACATTCCGGCGTGCATGTGACCAGTGGCACCTTAAGTGGGGAGGATGGACTCATAGTAATGGCTGGAATGGAATAAATAGAATGGTATCAGTCGTTCCACAAATACATGCTTTTGATACCATTCTATTCACTCCATTCCAGACATTGAGCTGTTCTTCCCTCAGCAGCCTCCTGTGGAGTGTGCATATGAAGTGGCTATGTTGAGTGGAAAAGTGATCATTTGAAACGGGTCCTATAGGCTAGATTCAGTTATTTGGTGAATTGAGTTGTGAATGATACAAACTTAATCAAAATGTATATGGGTTGCATGATGTGACTAGACCGTTGACTATTGAGAAAGTTGGAAAAAAAAGAAGCTTGCCTTTCCTTGCCTCAGGCTGCACAGCTGTTCTCGTAAGTGATCATCTTTTCACCAATCAGATTGATCTCAATTTAATTTTGTCTTCAATATTATGTCAAATTAGTTTAGATTTAGAATGGCCATATCCATATGCACGCGAATGGAGGCTGCACGCTTTCCCGCCGGTGTGGGAAATGCCGGGTAGACATCTAAGAAGTAAAAACACTTTCACTCCATGCATCAACAACTGTTTGTAGAGCATGCTCTCCAAACTGCTCAAACTGTATGCCATGGGCTCTCTAACCCTGTTCTTGCAGCTACCCAGTGCTTAATTTGGAAAATTAAATGAACTCAGCAAAAAATAAACTTCCCTTTTTCAGGACCCTGTCTATCAAAGATAATTTGTAAAAATCCAAATAACTTCACAGATCTTCATTGTAAAGGGTTTAAACACTGTTTCCCATGCTTGTTCAATGAACCATGAACAATGAATGAACAGGCACCTGTGGAACGGTTGTTAAGACACTAACAGCTTACAGATGGTAGGCAATTAAGGTCACAGTTATGAAAACGTAGGACACTAAAAGAGGCCTTTCTACTGACTCTGAAAAACACCAAAAGAAAGATGCCCAGGGTCCCTGCTCATCTGTGTGAATGTGCCTTAGGTATGCTGCAAGGAGGCATGAGGACTACAGTTGTGGCCAAGGCAATAAATTGCGATGTCCGTACTGTGAGACGCCTAAAACAGCGCTACAGGACGGACAGCTGATCTTCCTCGCAGTGGCAGACCACGTGTAACGACACCTGCACAGGATCGATACATCCTTACTGAAAAAAATAAATAAAATGCCCAATTGCTAGGTTATTCAAATTCACTCATTTTTGCTTAAACCAACAGCAGCCCCTAAGGCTATACATTCTGACTCGTGGATAGACATTTAGATTTTTCATTAGCATTGACGTCAGTGGTTAGGACGATAGAGCCCGAAGTACCAGGCCATAAGGACAGGATGGTCGTTAGCAGGTTGGGTACTAACAAATTATGTCCAGAGTGCATAAAAATACATTACTGTGACTCAACGGTCACATGGGATTTTACTGCAGTTAGTGCCTAGGGAAAGTATTCAGACTCCGTGACTTCCACATTTTGTTAGGTTACAGCGTTATTCTAAAATGTATTCATTGTTTTTTCCTCAACCTACACTCAATACCCCATAATGACAAAGCAAAAACAGGTTAAGACAATGTTGCTTATTTATTTAAAAAAAAAACTTAAATATTACATTGACATAATGTTCCCCTTCTCCCCTGATTGCTCAGTTTGGTTGGGCGGCCAGCTCTAGGCATTTTGGTGGTTCTAAACTTCTTCCATTTAAGAATGCAGGCCACTGTTCTTGGGGACCTTCAATGCTGCAGAAATGTATTGCTACCGTTCCCCATATTTGTGATCTGACACAATCTTGTCTCGGCGCTCTACGGACAATTCCTTCGACCTCATGGCTTGGTTTTTGCTCTGACATGCACTGCCAACTGTAGGACCTTTTTTTAAATAGACAGGTGTGCATTTCCAAATCATGTCCAAGCAATTGCATTTACCACAGGTAGACTCCAAGGTGAAGACACATCTCAAGGATCAATGGAAACAGGATGCACCTGAGCTCAATTTTGAGTCTCAAAGCCAAGGGTCTGAATACTTATGTGAAGGTATTTCTTTTTTCTTTTTACCTGCTTTTGCTCTGTCATGGGATATTGTGAAGATTACTGAAGATTTGTATTAATTTAATCCATTTTAGAATAAGGCTATAACGTAACACAATGTGGAAAAAGTCAAGGGGTCTGAATACTTTCCGAAAACTACGTATGACTCACTGCCAGTGTGGCAGTGATATGGTCACCGCAACAGCCCTTGTCATGATTAAAAATATGCTCAACGGTGAATCCGACCCTAAATGTTTTGGGATGAAATGTTTAATTGTGTTTTTTAACTAGGCAAGTCTTAAGTACAAATTCCTATTTACAATGACTGCCTAGGAACAGTGGGTTAACTGCCTTCAGTGGGAGGACAGATTTTTACCTTGTCAGCTCGGGGATTCGCTCTAGCAACCTTTTGGTTACTGGCCCAATGCTCTAACCACTAGGCTACTTGTCATATATTGTGGGAAACCTTTTCTTATTTGCCAATTTTATTTTTTCTTTAGATTGAGAAGGCTATCCTGTCCCAGAGGCTGACTAAATCTCCCTGTGCCCTGGTAGCCAGCCAGTACGGCTGGTCTGGTAACATGGAGAGGATCATGAAGGCACAGGCCTACCAGACAGGGAAAGACATCTCCACAAAGTGAGTGATCACTATGCACTTCAGGTAGCATTCTGAAGTGTTGATGCTACACAAAAGCTCAATCTGTCAATGGAAAACTTGCATGAATATTTAAGGTAAACCTGGATCTCACTTCCTAATTAACACCCTTTGTTTTGTGACACTTTTTGATCTCTTCCTTTATATTGTGTTCTGCTTTGTATTTCCAGTTATTATGCAAGCCAGAAGAAAACATTAGAAATCAACCCAAAGCACCCTCTCATCAAGGAAATGCTGAAACGCATTTCTGTAAGTATCACATACATGTGAAGCTGTGTTCATAATACTCCCATCTCAACCTGATTATTGAGTGGTGCCAATGTGGTCCAAGCCAGAGAAAGTTCCTCATCTCATCAGTTGAGTGATGTCTGTAATACAACACAATATTATTGATCCACTATACAGCGCTCCATAGGTATTGGAACCCTACCCTTTTTTCTGTGTTGACTTTGTACTCCAGCACTTTGGATTTGAAATTCTGTTTATGACTGAGGTTAAAGTGCAGACTGTCTATTCATCTGAGGGTATTTTTGTACATAATTGCCCACCCCCCCCCCTCCCCATTTTAGGGGAGCAAAAGTATTGGAACAATTTCTCTTGTGTGGATTAAAGTTCAGTATTTGGTCCCATGTACATAACATGCAATGACTACATTAAGCTTGTGACTCTACAAATGTGTTTTTGTTTTATTTTGTGCCCGATTTAGAAGTGAATGGTAAATGTATTAATTTTGGAGTCACTTCTATTGTGAATAGGATGTTTCTAAACACGTCTACATGAATGTGGATGCTACCATGATTACGGATAATCCTGACTGACTCGTGAATAATGAGGTGAGAAAGTTAAATACATCATACGTCCAAAGAAATGCTAACATCTCTCACCTTTACAATAACAGGGGAGGATAACGTTTTTGTAATGGAGTAGTTTATGTGCGTCGCACTCATTCAGGATTTTCCATAATCATAGTAGCATCAACATTAATGTAGAAGTGTTTAGAAACATATATTCTTTATAATAAGTGACTCCAAAATTACACTACATTATTAACCATTAATTTATATTTGGGCACAATCTGAAACAACAAAATGCATCCAACAAATTTGTACTTACAAGGTTGATCTTGTCATTGTGTGCTATGCCTATGGGACTAAATACTAAATGGTTGACTACTTTAATACACAAGTAAAATTGTCCCCTAAAATGGTGACTAGGTTCAAAAAGTACTGTAATTTCTAAATGGTTCAACCAATATGGATGGTCTCCAATTTAAAGCGGAGTCTGCACTTTAACCTAATTTTATCCTTCCATTACGTGTCACTCTCCCAATACTTTTGGAGCTCACTGATAGACACTGACAACTGACATGGTAAATGTTGCTGTCAGTCTGGTGATCTGTGGGCAGGTATTACTGTTTTTTTGTTTAAAACACTAACTGGATGTCACCCTAGACAAGTGTCTGCTAATAGTGTTGGAGTAGTGAACTACATGTAATTTAACTTAATTTTGCAGTAGCTTGGCGGTAGTTGAACAGAATTCATATCTAGGTAGTGTTTTCAGTAGTTAATTTTTCTCTCCATGTAACAGTGTAGCAAACTGCTAAAAAAGTTGTGAAGTAGGCTATTTCCTTTTTTTCGGCATCAGACCCGGGCCCAGTTTCCCAAAAGCATATTTAAGGCTAAGTTGGTCGTTAGAACCTTCGTAGTAGCATCGTTAAATTTCAGAGCTGTTTCCCAAAATCATTGTTATTAACGTTCTTGAAAATGCCCGTAATCAAACATAAACCATGTGATACTATGTCTCTGACTGCTTAACTTCAGAACAAAATTGACAAGAAAACAAAGTTGTCAATGTCTTAATACAACCAACCTATAAAATATTCTTCAAATTAACTGAGATGGCTGAATTAAAATATAAACGCTAGAATATAGGCCTATTTCAGTCATATTGGAATGCATTTCATGTTCTATTTTGCTACTTGTGGGCTATGTTTGTAATTTGTCTCCAATATATTTCATGTGTAGCTGAACATGTGCCAAATCGGAGATTTAGTGCATTTTTTAAAATTAAGTATTATAATAAGCCACTTTAATAGTGGTAGTTTTTCTCTAGGAGCTGATCCCTCGTCAGTATTGTGAAATAATGTAAAGGTAAGATTTGAATGGAGAAAGCGGATCGAAGGGCAGCGCTCCCTTTTTTTCGAACCTATCAGCATCGACACATGCTCCAATGACTCACTTAGTAACGCATGTTACGTCTTCAGCCGTTGTAGGAACGATTAATCTTTATGGAACTTGTGGAACTTGTGAGCTTAAGTTCCATCACTATCTGGGAAACCGGGCCCTGCCTAATTCTCACGTAGTCCATTTGTTTTTGGTGTTTAGGTTGTTACACATTCTGTTAACATATGACCCCAAAGTGACCATTTGTAGTCTTGACATTTCCGATAAACATATGATGGTTAAATTAAGTCGTTTGGATGTAGTAAACTGCTTTTTTTCAAAGAGAATTTCAGTTAAATAGTTTACTTTTAAGGTTCGCTTTAGTTAAGCTAAACTTTCAGTGTGAAGTAATTGGTAGCGTGGTAAACTCTTAAGAATAGCTTCCCCAACACTGCTACTAAATGACTCGAACTGTAAATATAACTTATTTGTATTCCTCTCCCCATAGACTGATGCCAAGGACCAGACTGCCTCAGACCTGGCCATGGTGTTGTTTGAGACGGCCACGCTGCGTTCAGGCTACCAGCTTCAAGACACCAAGGCCTATGGAGACAGGATTGAACGCATGCTGCGGCTCAGTATGAACGTAGATCTCAACGAACAGGTTGAGGAGCCAGAGGAGGAGCCTGAAGAGGCGGCAGAGGCTGAGGAAGAAGAAGAAATTCAAGATGAGGATGAAGTGGTATGTTTCTAAGTACAACAACTATGTTTAGGCCAGTATCCACACATGAAGGCCTGTTACTAACTTTTCCTTCGTTTTTCCCATGCAGGTAACAGATAAAGATGAATTATAAAGCATTAAATGAGTGTGGGTGTCATGATGGACCTATCCTGGAGCTGAGCCACAACCAAGACCACCCATGGCTAACCAAGTCCTAGCCTTGAAATTCAGACTGAATTTAGCTTCATTCTGTACGTTTCTCTCCATTATCTATGAATTAGTCATTACGACAGTAAAACCATGTGATTCATTCTGGATAGCCAAGACCACCACCAGCTGGCCAAGAACACCAACGGTCAGTGAAGACTAGCCAGGTCCCAGATCGGTTTGTGTGGTCTTGCCCAACAGATCAGGCTAAGTCAAGACATTGATGGCCATTGGCCACCTTTCACTCACTCGGGAAGGTCCTGATCGGATTTTTTTATAAGGCTTTGGTTTTGTTTTGTTGCGTTCCTCATGATTGTAAATTTGTTAATATTTCACTGAGCTGTCTTTGGGAAAGATGTGATCGATACTGTCACTTGATCCCATTAAATAAATATTTATTGGGAAAAGAGTGACTTTTTTTATATTTTGTTTAATTATTATTTTTTTTAACCAGGTAGTTGAAAACAAATTCTTATTTACAATGACGGCCTACCCTGGCCAAATCCTCCCCTAACCCAGATGACGCTGGGCCAATTGTGCGCCTCCCAATGGGACTCCCGATTCTAGCCGGTTGTGATACAGCCCGGGATCGAACCTGGATCTGTAGTGACTGCTCTTAAGAATAGCTTCCCCAACAGCCTTAGACCACTGCACCACTCGGGAGGCCCTCTATTATTATTTTTTTTAACTCTTTAAGAAGCACATGCAGTGGCTGACACGGAAAACAGATCTGGCAATAAGAATAGGCTGTACTCTTGACCATTTACATCTAGGGATTGAGTTTTGCGCTTGAAGGAACTTTCTTTTAGGTTCAGTTTCATAATGTGCACCTGCTCGTTAGTTCGCTAGCTAATCGGGCGGGGGGGGGGGCCTGTCACAAAGGGATTTTCATAGCAGGTTAGATCATTTCTCTTAACCTCAGTCTCCTAAACTGCTATGAAAAAGTCACTTCGGTATATTTCATATGAAACAAATGGGGTAGAAAGTGCAGCACAATGCACACAACACTAAGTGCTTTATCAAGCTTAGCTATCTCGCAAGATGAAGAAATCTAATTCACTTCAAATCAAATTCATTTATATAGCCCTTCGTACATCAGCTGATATCTCAAAGTGCTGTACAGAAACCCAGCCTAAAACCCCAAACAGCAAGCAATGCAGGTGTAGAAGCACGGTGGCTAGGAAAAACTCCCTAGAAAGGCCAAAACCTAGGAAGAAACCTAGAGGAACCAGGCTATGAGGGGTGGCCAGTCCTCTTCTGGCTGGGCTGGGTGGAGATTATAACAGAACATGGCCAAGATGTTCATAAATTACCAGCATGGTCAAATAATAGGTCTGGGACAGGTAGCACGCCCGGTGAACAGGTCAGGATTCCATAGCCGCAGGCAGAACAGTTGAAACTGGCGCAGCAGCACGGCCGGTGGACTGGAGACAGCAAGGAGTCATCATGCCAGGTAGTCCTGAGGCATGGTCCTACGGCTCATGTCCTCCGAAAGAGAGAATTAGAGAGCACACTTAAATTCACACCGGATAAGACAGGAGAAGTACTCCAGATATAACAAACTGACCCTAGCCCCCCGACACAAACTACTGCAGCATAAATACTGGAGGCTGAGACAGGAGGGGTCAGGAGACACTGGCCCCATCCTATGATACCCCCGGACGGGGCCAAACAGGAAGGATATAACCCCACCCACTTTGCCAAAGCACAGCCCCCACACCACTAGCGGGATATCTTCAACCACCAATTTACCATCCTGGCCGAGTATAGCCCACAAAGATCTCCGCCACGGCACAACCCAAGGGGGGGTGCCAACCCAGACAGGAAGATCACATCAGTGACTCAACTCACTCAAGTGGCGCACCCCTCCTAGGGACGGTATGAAAGAGCACCAGTAAGCCAGTGACTCAGCCCCTGTAATAGGGTTAGGGGCAGAGAATCCCAGTGGAAAGAAGGGAACCGGCCAGGCAGAGACAGCAAGGTCGGTTCATTGCTCCAGAGCCTTTCCGTTCACCTTCACACTCCTGGGCCAGACTACACTCAATCATATGACCCACTGAAGAGATGAGTCTTCAGTAAAGACTTAAAGGTTGAGACCGAGTTTGCGTCTCTCACATGGGTAGGCAGACCATTCCATAAAAATGGAGCTGTATAGGAGAAAGCCCTGCCTCCAGCTGTTTGCTTAGAAATTCTAGGGACAATTAGGAGGCCTGCATCTTGTGACCGTAGCGTATGTGTAGGTATGTACGGCAGGACCAAATCAGAGAGATAGGTAGGAGCAAGCCCATGTAATGCTTTGTATGTTGGAAATCAGCCCTTGCCTTGACAGGAAGCCAGTGTAGGGAGGCTAGCACTGGAGTAATATGATCACATTTTTTTGGTTCTAGTCAGGATTCTAGCAGCTGTATTTAGCACTAACTGAAGTTTATTTAGTGCTTTATCCGGGTAGCCAGAAAGTAGAGCATTGCAGTAGTCTACCCTAGAAGTAACAAAAGCATGGATTAATTTTTCTGCATCATTATTGGACAAAGTTTCTGAATGTTTCATACTACCAGTTCGCTTGTTAGCACAACCTATCTAGCTAGCTTCTCCACTGACTCTCGACAGCTAACAGGCAGCTGCTTCATTCAAAATGAATCCATTGTGACTTTAATTATACTGAACAAAAAATATAAATGCAACCATTTTGAAGATTTTACTGAGTTGGTATAAGGAAATCAGTCAATTTAAATGAATTCGTTAGACCCTAATCTATGGATTTCACATGAATCCAGATATGAAACTGTCGGTACTTAAATAACAAAGGTAGGGCCGTGAATCAGTACCAGTCAGTATCAGGTGTGACCACCATTTGCTTCATGCAGCACGACACATCTTCTTCGCATGGCGTTGATCAGGCTGAATGTTGTTCCACTCCTCTTCAATGGCTATGCGAAGTTGCTGGATATCGGCGGGAACTGGAACGCGCTGTCATACACGTCGATCCAGAGCATCCCAAACGTGCTCAATGGGTGACATGTCTGGGTATGCAGGCCATAGAAGAACTGGGACGTTTTTAGCTTCCAGGAATTGTGTACAGATCATTGCGTCATGGGGCCGTGCATTATGGTCAAACATGAGGTGACGTCCGCAGATGAATGGCACACCCAATGGGCCTCAGGATCTTGTCACAGGATCTCTGTGCATTCAAATTGCAATCAATAAAATAATTGTTTGTCTGTGGGTTGTTTGCCCATACCGCCACCATAGGCACTCTGTTCAATGTTGACATGTGGTCTGCGGTTGAGGCTGGTTGGACGTACTGCCAAATTCTCTGCCAATGGCACGCTCCCTCAACTTGAGACATCTGTGGCATTGTGTTGTGACAAAGGCACATTTTAGTGGCCTTTTATTGTCCCCAGCACAAGGTGCTCTCATCTTTTTAAGTGGGAGAACTTGCACAATTGGTGGCTGACTAAATACTTTTTTGCCCCACTGTATCTACAGTGCCTTGCGAAAGTATTCGGCCCCCTTGAACTTTGCGACCTTTTGCCACATTTCAGGCTTCAAACATAAAGATATAAAACTGTATTTTTTTGTGAAGAATCAAAAACAAGTGGGACACAATCATGAAGTGGAACGACATTTATTGGATATTTCAAACTTTTTTAACAAATCAAAAACTGAAAAATTGGGCGTGCAAAATTATTCAGCCCCTTTACTTTCAGTGCAGCAAACTCTCTCCAGAAGTTCAGTGAGGATCTCTGAATGATCCAATGTTGACCTAAATGACTAATGATGATAAATACAATCCACCTGTGTGTAATCAAGTCTCCGTATAAATGCACCTGCACTGTGATAGTCTCAGAGGTCCGTTAAAAGCGCAGAGAGCATCATGAAGAACAAGGAACACACCAGGCAGGTCCAAGATACTGTTGTGAAGAAGTTTAAAGCCAGATTTGGATACAAAAATATTTCCCAAGCTTTAAACATCCCAAGGAGCACTGTGCAAGCGATAATATTGAAATGGAAGGAGTATCAGACCACTGCAAATCTACCAAGACCTGGCCGTCCCTCTAAACTTTCAGCTCATACAAGGAGAAGACTGATCAGAGATGCAGCCAAGAGGCCCATGATCACTCTGGATGAACTGCAGAGATCTACAGCTGAGGTGGGAGACTCTGTCCATAGGACAACAATCAGTCGTATATTGCACAAATCTGGCCTTTATGGAAGAGTGGCAAGAAGAAAGCCATTTCTTAAAGATATCCATAAAAAGTGTCATTTAAAGTTTGCCACAAGCCACCTGGGAGACACACCAAACATGTGGAAGAAGGTGCTCTGGTCAGATGAAACCAAAATTGAACTTTTTGGCAACAATGCAAAATGTTATGTTTGGCGTAAAAGCAACACAGCTGAACACACCATCCCCACTGTCAAACATGGTGGTGGCAGCATCATGGTTTGGGCCTGCTTGTCTTCAGCAGGGACAGGGAAGATGGTTAAAATTGATGGGAAGATGGATGGAGCCAAATACAGGACCATTCTGGAAGAAAACCTGATGGAGTCTGCATAAGACCTGAGACTGGGACGGAGATTTGTCTTCCAACAAGACAATGATCCAAAACATAAAGCAAAATCTACAATGGAATGGTTCAAAAATAAACATATCCAGGTGTTAGAATGGCCAAGTCAAAGTCCAGACCTGAATCCAATCGAGAATCTGTGGAAAGAACTGAAAACTGCTGTTCACAAATGCTCTCCATCCAACCTCACTGAGCTCGAGCTGTTTTGCAAGGAGGAATGGGAAAACAATTCAGTCTCTTGATGTGCAAAACTGATAGACATACCCCAAGCGACTTACAGCTGTAATCGCAGCAAAAGGTGGCGCTACAAAGTATTAACTTAAGGGGGCTGAATAATTTTGCACGCCCAATTTTTCAGTTTTTGATTTGTTAAAAAAGTTTGAAATATCCAATAAATGTCGTTCCACTTCATGATTGTGTCCCACTTGTTGATTCTTCACAAAAAAATACAGTTTTATATCTTTATGTCTGAAGCCTGAAATGTGGCAAAAGGTCGCAAAGTTCAAGGGGGCCGAATACTTTCGCAAGGCACTGTAAACTTCCAACTTAAACTGTATACAGTACCAGTCAAAAGTTTGGACATACTTACTCATTACTCAGGGTTTTGCTTTATTTGTACTATTTTCTACATTGTAGAATAATGGTGAAGACGTCAAAACTGAAATAACACAAGGAATCATGTAATAACCAAAAAAGTATTTTTCAAAGTAGCCCCCCTTTGCCTTGACAGATTTTGCACACTCTTGGCATTCTCTCAACCAGCTTCACATGGAATGCTTTCCAACAGCCTTGAAGGTGTTCCCACATATGCTGAGCACTTGTTGGCTGCTTTTCCTTCAATCTGATGTCCAACTCATCCAAAACCATCTGATGGACTCCATCACTCTCCTTGGTCAAATAGCCCTTACACAGCCTGGAGGTGTGTTTGGTCATTGTCCTGTTGAATAACAAATGATAGTCCCACTAATAGCGCAAACCAGATGGGATGGCGTATCGCTGCAGAATGCTGTGGTTAGTCATGCTGGGTAAGTATGCCTTGAATTCTAAACAAATCACTGACTGTGTCACCAGCAAAGCACCCCCACACCATCATACCTCCTCCATGCTTCACGGTTGGAACCACACATGCAGAGATCCTCCGTTCATCTAAATTGGACTCATCAGTCCAAAGGACACATTTTCCACCAATCTAATGTCCATTGCTCGTGTTTCTTGGCCCAAGCAAGTCTTGTCTTTTTATTGGTGTCCTTTAGCAGTGGTTTCTTTGCAGCAATTCAACATTGAAAGCTTGATTCACACAGTTTCCTCTGAACAGTTGATGGTGAGATGTGTCTGTTAATAGAACTATTTGAAGCAATTATTTGGGCTGCAATTTCTGAGGCCGGTAACTCTAATGAACTTATCCTCTGTGGCATAGGTAACTCTGGGTCTTCCTTTCCTGTGGCGGTCCTCAGAGCCAGTTTTTGCGACTGCACAATTCCCCACAATAACAATGCGAAAACAAGTTTTTAGAAATGTTGGTGTAACGTTCTGAGTGTAGTGGGTGAGAAGTCAGGCGCAGGAAGCAGAGAGTTCAGGGTAGTGCTACTTTAATGCACAAAACGGCGAACATAAGCCAACCCCACGAAAACACAGGGCGTATAACAAAACAAACGCCCCAAACACGGGGACTTAAACTGTCCAGCAAAACCCACGAAATGGGAAAACACGTAACCCACAGATGTGCACACAAGTTACACAAAACAGAAGGTCACAATAATTAATCCCACACAAAGAACCAGGCGGGCCGGCTGACTAATAAAGCCTCACTAATTATACCCAACTCAAAACAGGTGTACTCAATAAACAGATTAGGAGGGGGAGGAAAGAATCAGTAGCAGCTAGTAGGCCGGCGACGACGACCGCCAAGCGCCACCCGAACGGTAAGGGGAGCCACCTTCGGTCGGAGTCGTGACAGTTGGCAAGTTCATCAAAAATAAAAAACAGAAATACCTTGACATAACGATTCAGGCCCTTTGCTATGAGACTCGAAATTGATCATCTTTGAGATGTTTCTACAACTTGATTTGAGTCCACCTGTGGTAAATTCAATTGGTCTGACATGATTTGGAAAGGCACACACCTGTCTATATTAGGTCCCACAGTTGACCGTGCACGTCAGAGCAAAAACCAAGCCATGAGGTTGAAGGAATTATCTGCAGAGCTCTGAGACATATGTCGAGGCACAGATCTGGGGAAGGGCAGCATTGAAGGGCCCCAAGAACACAGTGGCCTCCTTTATTCTTAAATGGAAGAAGTTTGGAAAAACTAAGACATTTGCTAGAGCTGGCCGCCCAGCCAAACTGAGCAATCGGGGGAGACCAAGAAGGTGACCAAGAACCGGAAGGTCACTCTGAAAGATCTCCAGAGTTCCTCTGTAGAGATTGGAGAACCTTCCAGATGGACAACCATCTTTAGAGCACTCTACCAATCAGGACTTTGTGGTAGAGTGGCCAGTTCGGAAGCCACTCCTCAGTAAAAGGCAAATGACAGCCCACTTGGAGTTTGCCAAAAGGCACCTAAAGGACTCTCAGACCATGAGAAACACGATACTCTGGTCTGATGAAACCAAGATTGAACTATTTGGCCCGAATGCCAAGCTTCACATCTGGAGGAAACCTGGCACCATCCCTTTGGTGAAGCATGGTGGTGGCAGCATCATGCTGTGGGGATGTTTTTCACCATCAGGGACTGGGAGACTAGTCAGGATCGAGGTAAAGATGAACAGAGCAAAGTATAGAGAGATCCTTGATGAAAACCTGCTCCAGAGCACTCAGGGCCTAAGACTGGGGTGGAGGTTCACCTTCCAACAGGACAACAACCTTAAGAGCACACAGACAAAAAAAATGCAGGAGAGGCTTTGGGACAAATCTCTGAATGTCCTTGAGTGGCCCAGCCAGAGCCCAGACTTGAACCCGATCGAACATCTCTGGAGAGACCTGAAAATAGCTGTGCAGCGACGCTCCCCCTCCAACCTGACAGAGCTTGAGAGAATCTACAGAGAAGAAAATGGGAGAAACTCCCAAAATACAGGTGTGCCAAGATTGTAGCGTCAGACCCAAGAAGACTCAAGGCTGTAATCGCTGCCAAAGGTTCTTCAAAAAAAGTACTGAGTAAAAGGTTACTTAAAAGGTTAATACTTATGTAGATGTGACAGTTTTTTTTATACATTTGCAAACATTTCTAAAAACCTGTTTTTGCTTTGTCATTGTGGGGTATTGTGTGTAGATTGATGAGGGGGGAAAACAATTTAAGCAATTTAGAATAATATGTGGAAAAAATCAAGGGGTCTGAAAACTTTAACATGCACTATATCTTACTCTTTACTCTTAAAACCATGCTAGTTAAAATACATAACCACACCAACAAAAAGGGGCCCAGGATGCGATCTCACTTCAGCTCAAACAAACTCCATTAGCCATGTGCTTTTACCAAAAGAAGCCATCACATGCTCAGGTTAAATCTAGGCTCCACCATGCCTCCAGACTACATTTACTTCCTGTGGGCAGCTGCCAAAGAAACACAAAGATGGGTTTAAATACATGCAGCTCAAGTCACATGACAAGGCAATTAACCAATATAAATGCTTGTTAGGTTAAACATGCAAATGAGTCACACCTGTGACGTTTATATACAGTATATAGACTATACCAGGAGTATTCCACTCTACCCTACAAGGTCTGGAGCCTGCTGGTTTTCTGTTCTAATTGATAATTAATTGCACCTACCTGGTGTCCAAAAAAACGCAGTGGAACTGGCTTTGAGTTCCAGAGTTGAGTTTAAGGGCACTATACCATACTATGTCCCCAGTTGACAGGAATCTGCAAAAATAAAAATATGTTATAAATTCATTCAATCTAAAACAGTAGGCCTAATCTATTCACCATTGCCTCAAATTATAATCGGGCAAACTATTGTTTCATCCACAACTTAATTTCAGCTTCCAAATTTGATCGTTTCATGTACCATGGGCAAACTATTGCTTCATGCTGTAGTGTAGGCTATACCAAACTCATTATAGGCTAGTACATTTCAGCTTCCAATGTTGGTAGTTTCATTTACCATGGGCAATTTTGTAATCAGCAGCCAACTATTAAGTAAATACACAAATGGTGAGCCTTTCAGCTGGACTTGTGGTAGTTGGTCTCCTTCCTAGCGATGCTTGCTCCTATCTTGGCAAGTAAGAGGTCAAACTTGCCTCGGTCATGTCAAAAGTACTGTCAGAACACTCTCTAAACAGGCATAGTTGACTAGCAGCTGATACTCCCCTAGCTCTCGAAAACCATCCATGAAACTACACTTCCCGAGTTACACTTACACACCGGTATTCGGAGCATGCTAGATCACTAAAAAGCACAGGTTGTGCTCTTGTCTTCCGCCTGTCTTCCATAAACAAGCACTGTAACATGGAGATATGGCCATGTGGGAACAATAACCTTATCAAGGTGTGTATCAATTTAACCTTTTGTTTGTGAAAATGATTTCTCGCTGATATGAAAGATACAGTCCTTATGCTTCCAAAACCATTCCCTTGCATATATTCAATAAATCCCATTACATTTTTTTTTGTTGCTATCCCAGAAACACATAGCTGAAAGTTACACGTAAGCACCTTCTTGGGTGGTTAATCTACTTCAGTTTGTTACACCGTACCCAAATCGTGCGCAAATTGATTTTGTCCCCCCACACCAAACGTGATCACGACATGCAGGTTGAAATATCAAAACAAACTCTGAACCAATTATATTAATTTGGGGAAAGGTCGAAAAGCATTAAACAGTTATGGCAATTTAGCTAGCTAACTTGCAGTTGCTAGCTAATTTGTCATGGGATATAAACGTTGAGTTGTTAGTTTACCTGAAATGCACAAGGTCCTCTACTCTGACAATTAATCCACACATAAACCAATCAACCGAATCGTTTCTAATCATCTCTCCTCCTTCCAGGCTTTTTCACCTTTGGACTTCATATGGCGATTGGCATCTAACTTTCATAGGTGTATTACCACGACCAACCGACTGAAGTTCATCTTTCAATCACCCACGTGGGTATAACCAATGAGGAGATGGGAGAGGCAGGATTTGCACGGCATTCTATGGAACGCCGTTTGGGATTATGCAGTGTCACAAATAGAACTGACTTCTCTTTTAGCACTTGGCAATGCATACGCTCGTTGGCGCACGCGAGTGTGGGTGCAATAATTGAATAACATGTATGTTTAAATTTATTTTGCAATAATGGGTCAGCATGTAAGACCCCACGCAGAGAGGAAGAGGTGAAGCGGGAGGTTTCACTCTCGCCAAAATCTGTCCATAATAAACCCTAAGCGTTCCTATGGGTTAATTTTGGACCTAAACTTGTCACCTGCCTTCCCGCCTTTGGGAGGACTCACATTGTTAGGGCGGAGACATGAGCATCTAGTCATTATATACAGATCTCTGCTGCACGGCAATGCAACCTACACATTGGAAAAATACACTGCACGCACTGCAGCCTAGTCTGGCAGATGTCTAGCAGATGAGTCGCAGCAGTGCGGATTGTATCCCATTGAAATTAATGGACTTTGATGCAACTGGGGTGCACAAGGCACTGGTGAATGTTGAACTTTTGTTGCACACATATTAAGTAAAAATGTTTGATTTACATAATGAAAAAAGTTTGACTGTATTATTTATTAAGCAGCATTGATGCAACGGCTGTCATCTGATTAGGCCTACAATAGTATGTCACTGCAGTTTTTGCCCTCAATTGCAGAGTTGATTAGGCCTCCAACATTATGCCACTGCAGTTTTTGCCATCCATTGCATTGCTGCAGCTTGCTCTCATACGCAATCCCTGGGATGGTGGTTGCCATGGTTTCTTTGGTCACATGTGTAGCCAGAAGCAGCAGAAGATGCTGAGTCCAAAAAATTCAGAGCCATTTTCATTCAGCACATTGAAAGGACTCTCTGCATTGCATGGGGATTATAAAACATTCCCCGGGCAATTAAGCGCATATCTCAGTAAAAAAAATATCTTTATTTTGTTTTGAGTAGAATTGAACAGAATTCTTTCATTTGTTGGAAGCACAAATATATACATTTTATTCGTATTTCTCATAGATTTGACATCAGGAATGAGTATAGAAATTCCTGAAGGATTGACGGAGCTGTTGCAGAGCTTTACCGTGGAAGTGCTGAGGAATCAGCCGGGAGATTTGCTCGAGTTCGCTTTGCAGTATTTCACCCAACTGAAGGACAGTGAAATTAGAGGAGCCGCGTTTGGCAATGACCAAAATTCGGCCACGAGACCCAGTGGGAAAGCGGTCAATTTCATTGAGGAAGCCATGCAGATTGATTCTGAAAATGGAGAGGAGGAGAGTGACGACGAGGAATTCACAGGTAGGCTAATATATGAACAATAACCATGTTGAGCTCCATTCTATTAAATTGTATTCAATTTCTATTATATTATTCAGCCAGTGGAATATCGGAATGGAATAGAACATAATAAATTGTATATGAGATGGAATGAAATTCTACAATTGCAACATGTTTGCCTCTTAGAAAATGTAGCCACTGTAGCCAGTGATGTGTGATGAGCTTTCAAATTGTTTTCCACATTGTAACAACACCATGCCATGATGATTCTGTCTGGGCTGTCCTTCGCCAAATATGGACATGGTGATAGAGGCTGATTGACACGAAATGAACATCCTGTGCAACTGTGTAGCATTTGATCTCTAGCCAACAGTTTATCCTGTTTCCTGATTCCTGAGAATTTCTTTTGACATCATTAGGCTTACACAATGCATATAGGCCAAGTTACTAGAGAGGGAGTTAGAGCAACAATAGAGTACACAGTCCTCATGAAAATCACATAAACCTTAGTAGTGGCGATTTAAGCATGTAAATCTTGGTGGGGCAAAAAATATATATTTTTGTACATACATGCCAGCAAAGCCACTACACAACACAATGCTAAACAATCCATTAAGTGCACTATAACGGTGACAAACGGTGCCCACAAACTGCTAAGGCCTACATAAAGCTGTCTCAACAGCAGAGCTTTCTTTTCAGCACCATAGAGTAAGTCCTTACCACTGCTACACCTGGCTATCAGCGGAGCCTTGTCTGGTAGCGAAACCGTTAATTCAGCCTAATTCACTGCCTTTTTAAAAACATAGCTGATATTGCTGACTTGCTTAAACAAATGTGGTTTCTACTGACAATTGAGACATACAAACTATGGCATAGTGGAACGATGAGCCGATAAGAAGCAATCCGTAATTTCGATTAAGACAATAATGAGCGAGCTAAGATGGACAGAGTCAAAATAACTATTTGTTACAGCAGTTTCAAAATGTACAGTGACAGAATTCAGAACATGGGTCGTTCTTGCAGTATTCTCCCTGAACACCAAGTCAGAACTGTAGGATAAATAAAGGGGGCATATAAGCAGACAATATTCGATGATGACATTTCTCTGAAACAGGCTACATGTGCACCACAAAGTCAGAACATTAGGGCTAAGTTATGAGGGGGAAATGGACCAAATTAATAGGGTGAGGCACATGGGCTACTAACAGCTTACTATACAACATACACGTAGGATTACTTTCTTAGCTACAGTATACATATCTCCCTGGCATATTACGTAATTTATGCAGCAGCATAGAAGACCAAAGTGCTCACAAGTGCTGTGCTCACTTGAACAGGAAGGTGGCGCTGCGGCCCTTCTTGTGGGCAAATTTTGTCATTAAACTTTGTCATCAAAGTCTGACATTCTCAGGATTTATGGTGCTTTCAAGACAACTGGAAACTGAAAAAAGGCTGAATCATGATGTCAGTGATCTTCAGGTCAGAGCTCAAGAAAGAGGCCAGAGTTCCCGACTTGGAATTCCGAGTTGGATGACCGTTCAAAACCTATTTTCCCAGTCGGAGCAAATTGTTTCAGAGTTCCCAGGTGTCTTGAACTCACTGAAGTCTGAGATTTCCCTGTTGAACACGGCAGAAGTCATGCTGGATTGACAGCATGGCCAATGTATTCAACCTTTTCTGCCCCATGGTGTTGCGTGTGAATGTTTATCCTTTTTAAGCTTGGAAAAGAGACCTTTAAACCCAGACTTGGACCACACCCCCTCTCCACCGAATAGCAGGCAGGGGAAGCAAAATATTGATTGCTTTGCAATGCTTGCAGTTAGCCTCTGATTCCTTCCAAACCACTCAATGTTAAATTTGCGATTTCCAACTTGTTGTGTAATCTTCATGTCCAATGGCCGATGAGCACCGCTAAGTTTTATCTATAATTTCTCTTCATATTGAAAGGGGATTTTCCAGTAGATTATCGATGTGATTCATGATTATAACTGCTTGTCTAGCTTGTTAGCTAAGATTGTGAAAGTATGACGTTTACATGATCAGTCCAATCAAAGCTACGATAGATATAACGTGATTTGACGTCATTTTATCTGTGACCAATGAACTTGAGCCTTCTTGGATGGGCACTTCTAATGTAAATCTATGGCAGCACCCAAGGGGGCTTGAACTTTCGAGATTTTGTGGTGACGTAGTGTCCCCATGAGTGACAGAACACTGAGCCAATCACTGCGCAACTAGAGAAGATTACCAACCCCTACGCTCTGTATTTTCCGCTGGCTGCCCTTCCACCACAGAAATCACTGAACTAGGCTGAAACACCTGCATTTTGGAGCTGCCTTACACAAGAAATCAAAAAAGAGACATGTTTGTATACGGCTTTATTAACTAATTTACATAAGAAATAGAGTGAAAAACTCAATTTATACACTACTGGACAAAAGTTTTAGAACACCTACTCATTCAAAGGGTTTTCTTAATTTTTACTATTTTCTACATTTCAGAATAATAGTGAAAATATAAAAACTATGAAATAACACATATGGAATTATGTAGTAACCAAAAAAGTGTTAAACAAATCAAAATATATTTTATATTTGGGATTCTTCAAATAGCCACCCTTTGCCTTGATGACAGCTTTGCACATGCTTGGCTTTTCAACCAGATCAATATTTGATTTGTTTAACACTTTTTTGATTTGTTAAAAAAGTTTGAAATATCCAATAAATGTCGTTCCACTTCATGATTGTGTCCCACTTGTTGTTGATTCTTCACAAAAAAATACGGTTTTATATCTTTATGTTTGAAGCCTGAAATGTGGCAAAAGGTCGCAAAGTTCAAGGGGGCCGAATACTTTCGCAAGGCACTGTAGCTAGGGTCATTGTTCATCTAGCTATATGTCTTAAGCTAAAGTGTACAGTTAGCTAGCTAGCTAATGTTAGCTGGCTGGCTCCCTAGCGGACATTATAATTCGTTTCCCAGAGCTGTTTGCTTTTCTAGTTAGAGCCTAATGTTAGGCAGTGTTGGCACTTTGTTCATTGTTGTTTAACTAGCTAATGTTAGCTGGTTGGCTCATTAGCTAATGTTACGTGACGTGTGTACAACACCCGTTGAATATGGCCGGTGTCAGTAAACGTCTACAAAAAAGTGTAATGAAATTGTTGCCAGCAGAGCTGGTTAGGCTGTTTTCATGTTATCCAGAGGTAAACAAATGATTGGCCAGAGCGTCAAGTGTGCACTCCGAGAGCGAACAGAGATGGGTGTTGCTAAAGCTTAAGAGGGTGTGAACGATACTGAATGGGTGTAGACAAAGCAGAGTTCTTCACTAGATACCAAAACATTCAAAGGTCGATTTTCTCAAAAGTGAGTTTACAAGTTGATACATTTTCAAAGCAGAATTACTTTCCGATTGTTCTTCAAATGCAGTGTACCATTTTGTAGCTCTGAGTTTCTACTTTTATCCAATGTAAAAAACACAATTTCACATTTTGCTACATAAGCCCGAATCCAGGTGGTGAGTCACATACTGTATGGTACAATCCCGGAGTGCAAAGCTCTTTCAGACTCACGGCTGTAATCAGTTCCAAAGGTGATTCTAACTAGCTGGCCTGGTGTATCGTTGCCCATGAAAGGAAGTTAGGCTAGCGAGCAAGTATTTTATGTCAGGTTGCCTAGGACAACAAAAACTAAAAGCGTGTACTGTATCAGTCACAAACCATTTAGGCAATGTGAAAGAGGAGGATGGTATTGGCATTTCTCTACAAATAGGGTGGGTCAACATGTTTTTTCTACTTGCACGCATGTACGCACACACAAACGCACAAACACACAGAACTCAATACCATGGAGAGCCACATCATACTGTAATTAGATTACGTTGATTGGACTAACTAGTTTTTGGTATTTATTTAGTTAGTCAGTGTTTTAGACTAAGCATATGTGATTAGATGATGTTGAAATGGTGCTTGAATAGTGGAGGCAGTTCCTGTTTTCTTTAGAACCAACTCTCTGTGGTAGAGGTCGACTATGGTCGATTATGATTTTTCAACGCTGATACCGATACCGATTATTGGAGGACCAAAAAAAGCTGATACCGATTAATCTGCCGATTTTTTAAAATGTATTTATTTGTAATAATGTCAATTACAACAATACTGAATTAACACTTATTTTAACTTAATATAATACATCAATAAAAATCTATTTAGCCTCAAATAAATAATGAAACATGTTCAATTTGGTTTAAATAATGCAAAAACAAAGTGTTGAAGAAGTAAAAGTGCAATATGTGCCATGTAAAAAAGCTAACGTTTAAGTTCCTTGCACAGAACATGAGAACATATGAAAGCTGGTGGTTCCTTTTAACATGAGACTTCAATTTTCCAAGGTAAGAGGTTTTAGGTTGTAGTTAATATAGTATTTATAGGACTATTTCTCTCTATACCATTTGTATTTCATATACTTTTGACTATTGGATGTTCTTATAGGCACTTTAGTATTGCCAGTGTATCAGTATAGCTTCCGTCCCTCTCCTCACCCCTACCTGGGTTCGAACCAGGAACACATCGACAACAGCCACCCTCGAAGCAAATTCCGCGGCCCTTGCAGAGCAAGGGGAACAACTACTCCAAGTCTCAGAGCGAGTGACATTTGAAACGCTATTAACGCGCACCCCGGTTACACCAGCCTAATCTCAGGAGTTGATAGGCTTGAAGTCATAAACTGCTCAATGCTTGAAGCACAGCGAAGAGCTGCTGGCAAAACGCACAACAATGCTGTTTGAATGAATGCTTACGAGCCTGCTGCCGCCTACCACTGCTCAGTCAGACTGCTCTATCAAATATCAAATCATATACTTTATTATAACATAATAACACACAGAAATACGAGCCTTTGGTCATTAATATGGTCGAATCCAGAAACTATCATTTCGAAAACAAAACGTTTATTATTTCAATGAAATACGGAACCGTTCCATATTTTATCTAACGGGTGGCAACCCTAAGTCTAAATATTGCTGTTACATTGTACAACCTGTCGTGATAATTTCCTGTATTACTAAACATTGAGAGAGCAAACCACACACAAGTCAGAGTTATATTATAAAGTCCATCTTTTAATTATATATGAGCTTCACTATAGCCCTGTGACTCTCAGATCAATTCAGTGTCTAGAAATGAATTCTCTGAGAGTGCTTACAAAACAGTTCTTAGTATCATTAATAGCCAAGACACACCCATCTCAACTCACATGATGAAACACAGATCTCAGGAACAGTTCACAAAGAACCTTTTACTTGAAAGAGGAGTATCCCATAGCCAGATAGCTTTAGCTATAAATTATCGTTCAGTTTGGTCTCCTAAACAAAGTTCTTATCTCATTCTTGGTACAACATAGTACCAAACCATTACCTCATCCAATGGCATATATCAATTGTCAATTTTAGATACGCCCATCTCAAATACACCCCCTCCTGGACAAGCTCACCGAGACAGTGAGCCTCTTAGGTCATATACTAGATCAAGATAAGGGCAACCTCAGAGGGGACATACAATAGTTACAGACACATTCCCATAAGAAGACAAGCCTCCATTCTGTCCTATCCCCTTCTGATATTCTTCATAGCATCACATGGTTTAACAGATATATTGACATATGAAGACAAGCCTGACCTCTCCCCTCTCTGGGCCCCTAGTGACTAAGCCCTGAGAGAAGAGAGGAAAATGCAACTGCCAACAGGATTATCCAAAAGAAAACATCCTAATGAGAAATATCTCACATAAGCATTATTATGTAAATAAAACATGTTATTTATCAATGTTAACTTACTCATTCTGATTCTGCTACCACAAACCTTCAATGTTATGTCATAATTACATAAAATTCTGGCAAACTAGTTTGCAGCGAGCCAGGCGGCCCAAACTATTGCATATACCCTGACTCTGCATGCAATGAACACAAGAGAAGTGACACAATTTCACCTGGTTAATATTGCCTGCTAACCTGGATTTCTTTTAGCTAAATATGCAGGTTTAAAAATATGTACTTCTTTGTATTGATTTTAAGAAAGGCATTGGTGTTTATGGTTAGGTACAATCGTGCAACGACTGTGCTTTTTTCGCAAATGCGCTTTTGTTAAATCATCCCCCGTTTGGCGAAGTTGGCTGTCTTTGTTAGGAAGAAATAGTCTTCACACAGTTCACAACAAGCCAGGCATCCCAAACTGCTGCATATACCATGACTGTGTTGCAAGAGAAGTGACACAATTTACCTAATTAAAATAAATTCATGTTAGCAGGAAATATTAACTAAATATGAAGGTTTAAAAATATATACTTGTGTATTGATTTTAAGAAAGGCATTGATGTTTATGGTTAGGGTACACGTTGGAGAAACGACAGTACTTTTTCGCGAATGTGCACCACATCGATTATATGCAATGCAGGACACGCTAGATAAACTAGTAATATCATCAACGATGTGTAGTTAACTAGTGATTATGATTGATTGATTGTTTTTTATAAGATAAGTTTAATGCAAGCTTGCAACTTACCTTGGCTTCTTACTGCATTCGCGTAACAAGCAGGCTCCTCGTGGAGTGCAATGAGAGGCAGGTGGTTAGAGCGTTGGACTAGTTAACTGTAAGGTTGCAAGATTGAATCCCTGAGCTGACAAGGTAAAAATCTGTCGTTCTGCCCCTGAACAAGGCAGTTAACCCACCGTTCCTAAGCTGCCATTGAAAATAAGAATGTGTTCTTAACTGACTTGCCTAGTTAAATAAAGGTGTAAAACAAAATTGTCTAAACCGGTGTCCAAAAAACGATTTCCGATTGTTATGTTTCTGCCACTGTGTCTTCTTATTGTCTTGGCCTTAGGCCTATACAATTGAAGTCCGAAGTTTGCATACACCTAGGTTGGAGTCATTAAAACTCGTTTTTCAACCACTCCACAGATTTCTTGTTAACAAACTATAGTTTTGGCAAGTCGGTTAGGACATCTAGTTTGTGCATGACACAAGTCATTTTTTCAACAATTGTTTACAGACAGATTATTTCACTTATAATTCACCGTATCACAATTCCAGTGGGTCAGAAGTTGACATACACTAAGTTGACTGTGCCTTTAAACAGCTTGTAAAATTCCAGAAAATTATGTCATGGCTTTAGAAGATTCTGATAGGCTAACTGACATCATTTGAATCAATTGGAGGTGTACCTGTGGATGTATTTCAAGGCCTACCTTCAAACTCATTGCCACTTTGCTTGACATCATGGGAAAATCAAAAGAAATCAGTCAAGACCTCAGGAAAAAAATTGTAGACCTCTACAAGTCTGGTTCATCCTTGCGAGCAATTTCCAAACGCCTGAAGGTACCACGTTCATCTGTTCAAACAATAGTTTGCAAGCATAAACACCATTGGACGACGCATGTAAACTTCTGACCCACTGGGAATGTGATGAAAGAAATAAAAGCTGAAATAAATTAAATAAATATTATTCTGACATTTCACATTCTTTGGGTTATGGAAACTATTTCACAGCGGTTTAGATGGTTCAATTATTCTCTACACTATACTTTCTTGTTTTGTCACAAAAACTGAAATTAGGCAAACTATTTGAATTTTTGCAACCAGGAAATGGCAGGTACAGTGCCTTGCGAAAGTATTCGGCCCCCTTGAACTTTGCGACCTTTTGCCACATTTCAGGCTTCAAACATAAAGATATAAAACTGTATTTTTTTGTGAAGAATCAACAACAAGTGGGACACAATCATGAAGTGGAACGACATTTATTGGATATTTCAAACTTTTCTAACAAATCAAAAACTGAAAAATTGGGCG
The DNA here is from genome assembly GCF_013265735.2 of Oncorhynchus mykiss. NCBI lineage: Eukaryota > Metazoa > Chordata > Actinopteri > Salmoniformes > Salmonidae > Oncorhynchus > Oncorhynchus mykiss. The sequence goes on from NC_048565.1 coordinate 53,922,233, forward strand.
TCCAAAATTATTCAGCCCCCTTAAGTTAATACTTTGTAGCGCCACCTTTTGCTGTGATTACAGCTGTAAAGTCGCTTGGGGTATGTCTCTATCAGTTTTGCACATCGAGAGACTGACATTTTTTCCCATTCCTCCTTGCAAAACAGCTCGAGCTCAGTGAGGTTGGATGGAGAGCTGTTCTATCCGCGTGTGCAATGATATGCAATGATGTCTGAGGGAATAAAACAGTGTTCGTTGTTTGAAGTGATATTTGTTGTTGTAATATCGCAAACTGACATGGCAGTTTCACCACAACAGATTCCAATATAATCCTATATGATCACCTCGCTTTTCCACTTTTTTTCAGCTCCTGTGATGAGTCGATTTATTAGAAGAGCATCAGGTGAGTGTGTTATTTTTGTTGTTTCTGGTGTGTTAGGGTGGAACAAAAGCCTGAACATTATTAGTACAGTGGTGGCTCCACTAAAGGTTTGCTATTATGCTGCGGGACTTAGAGGTAATATTGTGGTTTAGTACAGTACCCTGCGTCACCACTTCATTGCTCCAGACCAGCGCAAGGGGGAGTTAGAGCACTGATTATGCTTTTGGGTCCTACTGTGTCTCTAACTGACAATGAATGGGCGACATAAACCTAAATAGAAACAGATAATTGTGCACGACTTCAGTATTACTTACTAAAACTGTTGTTACACTATTATTTTATTTTGTTAGGATTATTTTGCTCTTACTGTAGTATTGTAGCCCTCTCCCGATCGGTCACGTTGTACAGTGCCTGAGTGGCGCAAAGGTCTAAGACACTGCGTAGCAGTGCAAGCTGTGTTGCAACAGATGCTGGTTCAATACCCGTGCTGGCCTCGACTGGGAGATCCATGAGATGACTGTAGGTATTTGGTTTCTCTCCCTCTAAAAACATAAATAAATAACAAACTGGCTTTATTTACAAATTAGTAACAATGTCTCACCCCATGTTCAAGATTGGCCTTTTTCTCACTCATGTTACATTATTTGAAAACAAAATAATCTCCAATATATATATATATATATATATTTTTTAACAAAGCGATTATTATTGTTATTAATTTAGAATGATATAAATTCCCCTTGGATATTCTCACATATATATTATTAACACAGTTCTTAGCAGGACAATATATATGTGTGTATATATGTGTGTATATGTATATATGTGTCATATTGGTCATGGCACCCGAGTGGCGCACAATGGGATTGCCTTGCAGTTCTCAAGCTGTATCCACTGAAAGCACACAAGGTTCAAGACATGAGGGCGGGGGGCACTGGATGGGCCGTAGAGCTGCGCACAGAAGACAGACCTAGCCCATGGGGAAGGGAGGAGGAGGAAGGGGGAGGGAGGGAGCTGACTAGGGAGATGTTCCCGCTGTTCTTAGTGCCAGTCTGCACTTTCAAACCAAAACAATGTCACTAATAATGGCATCTTAATGCTTTCGTTAATAAAATAATTATGAAAATACTCTTTCAAAATCCGATGTTTATTTAGTTCTGGCTCCATAAAGCAATACTATGGGAATAAATATCACTGAGTTACAGAAATATTGGAACAAAGTTGTCTAATGAAGGTAAACTGTCAGGTGTGAAGGTAAGACCTAGATGCAGACCACGTCGAATAAACAATAGTTTAATATTCCAACAGGGGCAGGCAATAGACAGTTCAAGGCAGGCAGTAAACCAGAGGTGGGGCAACGGTACTGGTTGGCAGGCAGGCTTAGGGTTGGGCAGGCAGATTGGTCAGGCAGGCATGCTCGGAGTCAGGACAGGCAAGGGTCAAAAGCAGGAGGGCGAGAAAAGAAAGACTGAAAAAAGCAGGAGCTAAGACACAAAACGCTGGTTGACTTGAAAAAAGAAGACGAACTGGCAACAGACAAACAGAGAACACAGGTATAAATACACAGGGGATATGTCATGCCCTGACCTTAGAAAGCCGTTTTATTTCTCTATTTGGTTAGGTCAGGGTGTGATGTGGGGTGGGCATTCTATTTTTTGTTTTCTAGGTTTCTTTATTTCTATGTTTTGGCCGGGTATGGTTCTCAATCAGGGACAGCTGTCTATCGTTGTCTCTGATTGGGAATCATACTTGGGTAGCCCTTTTTCCCTCCTTTCAGTGTGGGTAGTTAACTTTGTTTGTGGCACTTAGCCCTGTAAGCTTCAAGGTGTGTAGGTGTGAACATCCCCCTACCTGCAATGTATTCGATGCACAAGTACTCTGAAGTATTTAATTTCTAACTCAAAACAGCAGTACAGTATTTCTTCATCAACACCTTTATGCTTTTGTTAATAAAATTATGATAAAAATACTCTTTCAAAATGCAGATATTTATTTAGTTATGGATCCATAACAAATTACTATGGGAGTCAATTTCACTGAATTACAGAAATATTGGAACAAAGTTGTCTAATGAAGGTAAACAAATTGTTGCTTACTGGAAAATACTTTTTGAAACACACACGGTCATGTTGTACACCGCCATTATGGCTATTGGCAGGTAGCTGGAAAATAGACTTGCCTAGAAGAAGGGTAGGGGGATAATTATATCTTCAAATGTATTTATATGTTAGGTTGGCTGTATCACAACCGGCCGTGATTGGTTGCACTTTCAGTTTAATCCACCAGAAAAGACAAAACAAATAATACAGTGAAAAGTATTATGTATTACATCTAAAAACAGAAATAAATGTTTTGGCCTTCATTCAGATTACAGTTGCTCACTTTCGTTTTTTGAAAACAAAATAACCTCCAAAATATCGTGAAAAATGATCAAGTTGTATGGCACAGTCATATAGCCCGGAACCTATAGCTGAGTGACTCGCTCATTCATGATGAATAAGTACCAACATTTTTTTTGATAGTCTTTAATAAATAAATGTTTTGGTTATCCTGACTTGGACACCATGTACAGTATTACAGTGGGGCAAAAAAAGTATTTAGTCAGCCACCAATTGTGCAAGTTCTCCCACTTAAAAAGATGAGAGAGGCCTGTATTTTCATCATAGGTACACTTCAACTATGACAGACAAAATGAGAAAAAAAAATCCAGAAAATCACATTGTAGGATTTTTAATGAATTTATTTGCAAATGATGGTGGAAAATAAGTATTTGGTCACCTACAAACAAGCAAGATTTCTGGCTCTCACAGACCTGTAACTTCTTCTTTAAGAGGCTACTCTGTCCTCCACTCGTTACCTGTATTAATGGCACCTGTTTGAACTTGTTATCAGTATAAAAGACACCTGTCCACAACCTCAAACAGTCACACTCCAAACTCCACTATGGCCAAGACCAAAGAGCTGAAAAAAGGACACCAGAAACAAAATTGTAGACCTGCACCAGGCTGGGAAGACTGAATCTGCAAAAGGTATGCAGCTTGGTTTAAAGAAATCATCTGTGGGAGAAATTATTAGGAAATGGAAGACATACAAGACCACTGATAATCTCCCTCGATCTGGGGCTCCACGCAAGATCTCATCCCGTGGGGTCAAAATGATCACAAGAACGGTGAGCAAAAATCCCAGACCTAGTGAATGACCTGCAGAGAGCTGGGACCAAAGTAACAAAGCCTACCATCAGTAACACACTACGCCGCCAGGGACTCAAATCCAGCATTTGGATGATCCAGAAGAAGATTGGGAGAATGTCATATGGTCAGATGAAACCAAAATATAACTTTTTGGTAAAAACTCAACTCGTCGTGTTTGGAGGACAAAGAATGCTGAGTTGCATCCAAAGAACACCATACCTACTGTGAAGCATGGGGGTGGAAACATCATGCTTTGGGGCTGTTTTTCTGCAAAGGGACCAGGACGACTGATCCGTGTAAAGGTAAGAATGAATGGGGCCATGTATTGTGAGATTTTGAGTGAAAACCTCCTTCCATCAGCAAGGGCATTGAAGATGAAACGTGGCTGGGTCTTTCAGCATGACAATGATCCTAAACACACCGCCCGGGCAACGAAGGAGTGGCTTCATAAGAAGCATTTTAAGGTCCTGGAGTGGCCTAGCCAGTCTCCAGATCTCAACCCCATAGAAAATCTTTGGAGGGAGTTGAAAGTCCATGTTGCCCAGCAACAGTCCCAAAACATCACTGCTCTAGAGTAGATCTGCATGGAGGAATGGGCCAAAATACCAGCAACAGTATGTGAAAACCTTGTGAAGACTTACAGAAAACGTTTGACCTCTGTCATTGCCAACAAAGGGTATATAACAAAGTATTGAGATAAACTTTTGCTATTGACCAAATACTTATTTTCCACCATAATTTGCAAATAAATTCATAAAAAATCCTACAATGTGATTTTCTGGATTTTCTTTTTCTCATTTTGTCTGTCATAGTTGAAGTGTACCTATGATGAAAATTACAGGCCTCTCTTATCTTTTTAAGTGGGAGAACTTACACAATTGGTGGCTGACTAAATACTTTTTTGCCCCACTGTATAATAATAGCCCATTATGGGCTATTAGCAGGACGATATACCTTTACCAACACCTCTCTGTATTTTGATACTTTGTGGATGGAGGCTCCAGAGTGAATGGGGGCACCCGCAGTGTAAAATGCGTTGCTACAGATGCAGGTTCGATACAAGTGCCGGCCGCCACCGGGAGACCCATAAGGTGGCTTTTGGTTTTAATTTAGAATCCTCCAATCCTCTATATGTAATTATCGGCGGAGAGTCACGTCATATTTTTCGATATACTGTAGGCCAACCGTAGGCAACATGAGTCTCACTAGTGTTGAGTAATGTGCTGTTAAAAGTGATGTATGCCTTATTTATTTAAAGAGCATATTGAAGATAGAAGCAATAGGATTTGAAGCAATAGCCTACAAATATTTTAGCACCATTTCACACTGCTCTGAGACAAGCATGGGGACTGGTCTTGATAAATCAATGTATTTTCACTGAATCTCCATTTGGGTATTGGGTAGACTACAATTATACAATTAGGGTGTAGAAATGTTATGCTCTTAGTGTAACCTTTAAGTAGGCAAGTCAGTTAAGAACAAATTCTTATTTACAAGGACAGTCGGGGAATTGAACCCCGGTCTCCCACGTGCACACACAACACAGGGATTCTTTAAAAAAATAGCCAAGTACAGTAGCCTACTCCCGACCGTCACGTTGTACAGCGTCATATTTTCTATTCCAGAGCGTTTTTTTGTTTTTCTTGGAATAGAAACACCATAATGTTAATCAAATTAATTAAGAAAAATGTCCCATATACTATGTTCTTACAACAACAAAAATTTAATTCTCTAGGACAGCCTTTATTGAAGGCTATCAAATGCTTCTCAAAGATGCAGTCTGGTGGTCAAACTAGCACTAACTAGCATTAATGGTACTTATAATGATGTCTCTGGCACTTAAATAACATGCCATAGAATTCTGTGGCACCAAGTAAGCTGTGGCGCAGTACGCTGCAACTTTTAAAGGACAAACCACTGTAGGGATATGCTTCTGCTGTAGTCTATTTTAACTTTTCAACCGTGAAATACCCAGTCCCAGAGAGCCTGAAATCCGCAGTAATTTAGTCAGCAGCACTGTAGTGTCTGTTCTTATAACAACACACCACCATTTCAATAATTGACTTGCTTTACCAGGAATCTTCTACAGTACGGTACTTCTCTGTCTGGACTGTTCGTTTAGTCAGCAGTCTACTTACAAAATAGAGATGTCTCTTACTCAAGGATACTTTCTGAAGTTACACAGGTAGTCAGGCTCCATACTTTTTTAGGTCCACTCTGTAGTGAAGATCACAGAATGTTTTTAGTTCTATTCTATCATATTCTTTTGATTTTGTTTAACATTAGAGTAAGAATGAGTATGTAGGACAGGTAAAGTCTCCGGTCGTTGTGGATATGAAAATCCCCTGGATAATGTAACTGGTAGGTATTAACACTCACAGAGGCCATTAACCCGATCTCTTCCTCCACTGTGTTTCATTTTACCCAGCCTCGCTTACAATAGAGATGAATTATCACCGTCATCTCGATCTTCCTTTAACAAACCCCAGGAAGGAAGTCAATCACAAAATGATGTGAGTTGAAACTTGCGGCAGCAGGACCGTGTGGCTATGAGGATCCATCCTAGTCTGTTGTGTGGGAAGTTGAGGTTATTGATGAAGACGGACAGACAGAGGAGTGACTGTACTGTTATCTGGATAGTTAGTAAGAGGATGGTTGGCTGGAGGCATCTATGAGCTGATTGGCTAGGCCGGTCAACGATACTGACCACTCCGCTCACCAATGATCGTAGCACTCAGTCTGGTTGACCAGGCTAGCTGTTGAGCACTCATGCCAGAAGAAAGGTGAAAAGAGAGGCCCCCTGGCCACCCATCTTTAAAGTCTTAAGGGGAGGTTTGGGCTCAGTGCCTTTGTTTTTGTGTGTTATTAGAGAAGCTGAACTGTGAAAAACTCTGAAAAAGGTCTATGGCATCTTCAATCAAAAAGTCTTTATTGTGTCAACTTCAAGTGTAAAATGAAGGTATTATCACCCCATAATAAATACATTATGTGCTTTATGTTAGTCACAAGTAGGGTCTGAACTCTGGCTCAATTCTGGTTGTGTTAACTCACTCTTTATCTCTCTGATCTGTATAAAAAGTGATACTTTATTAGGATTACTAAATCTCTCAGAGATGTCATGGATATCCACGTATTTTTACAATATATTCCTTTGTTGGAACATGGACCTCGTATTATCTTTAATGAATCTCTTACACAGACAACGTACATCTTGATGAAGTTCGTTAATAGGCCAAATACTTTAAAACAAGGTTGTGTTTAATAAAATCATTTTACACAAAAACTATAAATCCACCATGAATAAGACAGTTGCTTATAAGACTAGGATCAGTAATGGATTAAATACAGTGATACCTTTCTGTGCACAATCTTGTTTTTCTACTTTTCTACATTTCTTAGATTTTTTTGTTAACCTTTTCTGACAAGCAACATATGTCTTCAACAGAATGTGTGTTTCTGGTCAGCATATTGTATTTTCAGTGAATGTGAATGTCTTGCAGTAACTTTCAATAACCTCTTCTATCATACAGTGTGTGCGGAGGCATTCAACCCTGATGAAGACGAGGAGGACAAAGAGCAGAGGGTAAGATGGCCTTGCATTTCAAAAAGTGACACTGCACAAGAAACTATTACAGAGACTACAGAGGAACTGTTGAAGAAATGGACTCTCTGGAGATAAAAAATGATGACAAGCTAAATGTCAGCTATGGTTTCTAAATGATGTTGTACTAGATGAGTGTTGGTATTAGTGCGTGGAGTATACAGATAATTGGACGTGAAGGACGAAAGAAGTGTTCTTTCAAAATATCTTTGTCAATAACTTTCCATATAACAATAGCTTTCCCAGGTGACCCATCCTAAAACAGACGAGCAGAGGCAAAGACTACAGGAGGCCTGCAGAGATATCCTCCTGTTTAAAAACCTGGACCCGGTAAGATGAAGAATGTTATATTTTTAGTCCCTCATCGTACTGTAGTGGGTCTCCCTTTCCCTCCATTCACTATCTGCTATGGTTCATTACACACGCACGCACACGCACGCACACACGCTATACACAGAAAAGAGAACAGAGTGTAGCCTGGGGCCAGTAGTTTTGTGACATGGCCCGATGCACTGTGGGATTGTTTTGCCAATTATGTTTAAGTACTGTAACAACATGTAGCGAGGAATCAAGTTGAATATTCATGTATCCTATGTACTGTATGTATGATGCTGTGTAATGAGTAATGTGTAGCCTAGGGCCTACAAAGTTTTCTATTTGAATAGACTGCTAGTTTGATATACTCCTCAGGTCTTTGTTTCAGTCTGTATTTGTATTTATTGTTTGTTATCTCACACCACAGGAACAATTTTCCCAAGTACTTGATGCCATGTTTGAGAAGTTATTTGAGGTAGGAGAGCACATCATAGATCAAGATGACGATGGGGATAACTTCTATGTCATAGAAAGGTAAACCCTGACATACTATAGTAACCTTAACACCTAACAACCTCATCAAGAGGTTTGGACTTCTTGGCGTAATGATTAAACTGTTGGACTGACAACCTTTCGGGGTTACTCCCCAAATGTTCCTCCCATACATCATAGTATATTTGGCAATAGTTTCATTTCAGTTAATCACTGTATTTGTCTTGAAAGGACTATTATATGATCCAAATTGTTCTCTCTAAATCTCGTCCTCTCTCCCCCCTCTCTCAGAGGGATATTTGATATCTGCATGAGGGTTGATGGCATTGAGAAGACTGTGGGAGCCTATGATAACCGGGGGAGCTTTGGAGAGCTGGCCCTGATGTACAACACCCCCAGGGCTGCTACCATCATAGCCACCTCGCCCGGAGCTCTCTGGTGCCTGGTGAGTGAATTATTTTCTGCCCCCTAAACTGTTCCTCATAGTACATGCAGTAACGGACAGTACTGTACAGTGCATATTGTACGATGCGGTAGCAGTTGTCTGGCAGTTTTCTAGGAAACGGTCATTGTCAGCATGGCTCAGTAGTCAATTTTGCATCAATCACATGGACAAAATGCCTGTAAGGTGGTGCAAAGTATTCAAACCCCTTGACTTTTTCCACATTTTGTTACGTTACGCCTTATTCTAAAATGGATTAAATATTTGTTTCCCTCATCAATCTACACACAATACCATAATGACAAAGCAAAAACAGGTTTTTAGAAATAAAAATAAATAACTGAAATAATCCATTTACATACATATTCAGAGCCTTTACTCAGTACTTTGTTGAAGCACCTTTGGCAGTGATTACAGCCTCAAATCTTCTTGGTTATTACGTTACAAGCTTGGCACTCCTGTAATTGTTCGAACTTCCATTCTTCTCTGCAAATCCTCTCAAGCTCTGTCAGGATGGATGGGGAGTGTCGCTGCATGGCTATTTTCAGGTCTCTCCAGAGATGTTTGATCGGGTTCATGTCCGGGATCTGGCTGGGCCACTCCTGCGTTGTCTTGGCGGCGTGCTTAGGGTCATTGTCCTGTTGGAAGGTGAACCTTCACCCCAGTCTGAGGTCCTGAGCGCTCTGGAGCAGGTTTTCATCAAGGATCTCTCTGTACTTTGCTCCGTTCATTTTTCTTTCAACCCTGACTAGTCTCCCAGTCCCTGCCGTTGAAAAACATCCACACAGCATGATGTTGCCTCCACCATGCTTCACCATAGGGATGGTGCCAGGTTTCCTCCAGACGTGACGCTTGGCATTCAGACCAGAATTCAATCTTGGTTTCATCAGACCAGAGAATCTTGTTTTGCATGGTCTGAGTCTTTAGGTGACTTTTGACTCCAAGTGGGCTGTCATGTGCCTTTCACTGAGGAGTCTGGCCACTCCTGAACAAGGCAGTTAACCCACTGTTCCCCGGGTGCCGAAGACGTGGATGTCGATTAAGGCATATGAGGAATACACATTTCAGCTGAAGGCATTGAGTTCTACAACTGACTAGGTATCCCCCTTTCCCCTTTCCTCAGTGAAAGACCTGATTAGTAGAGTGCTGCAGAGATGGTTGTCCTACTGGAAGGTTCACAGAGGAACTCTGAAGCTCTGTCAGAGTGACCATTGGGATCTTGGTCACCTTGCGGACCAATGCCCTTCTCCCCCGATTGCTCAGTATAGCCGGGTGGCCAGCCAGCTCTAGGAAGAGTATTGGTGGTACCTAACTTCTTCCATTTATGAGTGATGGAGGCCACTGTGTTCTTGGGGACCTTCAATGCTGCAGACATTTTTTGGCATCCATCTGTGCCTCGACACAATCCTGTTTCGGAACTCTACAGACAATTCCTTCGAACTCACGGCTTGGTTTTTGCTCTGTCATGCACTGTCAACAGTAAGACCTTATATAGATACGATACTGTAGGTGTGTGCCTTTCCAAATCATGTCCAATCAATTTAGTTAACACATGTGGACTCCAATCTAGTTCTAGAAACATCTCAACGATGATCAATGGATACAGGATGCACCTGAGCTCAATTTCAAGTCTCACAGCAAAGGGTCTGAATACTTATGTAAATAAGATACATAACATACATATTTGTTTATACAGTTGCACAAATGTCTAAAAACCTGTTTTCGCTTTGTCATTATGGGGTATTCTGTGTAGATTGATTAGGGAAAAACAATTTTATAAATTTTAGAATAAGGTTGTAATATAACAAAATGTGGAAAAAGTCAAGGGGTCTGAATACTTACCGAATGCACTGTATGTATTAAGCTATCGATAAACATCTGAGAAAGCTCAGTGAGGGAAAGCCATGTTTTGTACAAAGAGTTTCCAAGAATCTTTCCTCTCTGAGCTGTAAGGATTACACTCTGTACATTAGCCGCACTTGAGTCCTTGTACAGGTGATAAACCCCAAATGCTACCAGACCATGGCGTTGAGTACTTGGGAAAATTAGAATGGGTAATTAATAATAGCATTGTATTTGGTTAAAAGCATTCTCTAAGATGTAAACCTCAACTGGAGTTGTACATAAAGGGTGTGACCCTTGAGCAAGTTGAGGAAGCTATACTCCTAGGTATGACGTTGGATGGTCAATTATCATGGTCAAGTCATATTGACAAATTAGTTGTGAAGATGTGTTTTTTTTACTCAAAAATCAACTGTACTAGTTGTTCAGGCTCTGGTCTTGTCCAATATTGATGAAGTGCAGCAACAATTGGTGAAGTGCAGCAACATAAAATACCAAGCAAAGCTCCATCTGGCTCAAGCAGAGCAGCATGCCTTGCTGCATACAGAACTAACATCAACAACATGCATGTCAGTCTTTCTCGGTTGAGGTTTGACAAGAGATTATCATCTTCTCTTTTAGTTTTTATGAGAAATATTACTGTGACGAAAATTCCAGATTGTCTGCATAATTAAATAACATTCAGCTCAGACACACCCCACAAGACATGCCACCAGGGGTCTCTTCACAGTCCCCAAGTCCAAAATGAATTCACGGAAACACATGGGTGATTCTCAAGAAACTGGCACTTGACAAAATAATAGTTTAAAAAAAGAAACACATTTTCAACCATAATTCCTCTTGGATTACTAAGATTAGGATCTTTAGCTATTTAATTAATAATTATTGTTATCTTTATTGATCAGATATTATGCATTTTACCACAATTTCCAAAACTACCCACGCATATTTTTTGACAACTTCTACTTAATCAAATAACTGATGTTTTACAAAAAAATCTATACAATAGGTGTAAGCAGTGGTCCTGGTAAAACAATCTAAGTTATCAGCACAGCACACCCATTGACATTAGAATTAGCTTATTATCGTAACCGAAATTAAGGATCTCATTACCGAAACAGACGAAAAATGAAATGGTAATGAGAAGGGCTTTAGCTCAATCTGCAAGTAATAGGAGACAGCCATCACGAGTCAGCGAACAATTGAACACGTCACTGAGGCCCATTCATGCCTCCATTTTGGTAAGGTAATGGTTCTCTTAAGTTTTTCCCAATTTGAGCTCTTTAATCATTTCGGTAATGAGAAGGTCAAGCGTCGTAAAGAGGGTGTTTGAGAATAAGATCCTCATTCCCGCATATAAGTGAAGAAATGAAATGAACGTGCTCATCTAAGGACTACTCTTCTAGATGATCCATCATGGGTGAATACAACTCTATAAAAAAAAAATATTCGTGTTTTTACAGCAAATCAAAAAACATGTTACGGTAATGAGAAAGACATTGTGTTTTTACGTAATAAATATTATAGTTTAATGTAAACTTCAACTAGTATAAAACATTTATTATTTATGGACAAACTACAGCAACATATTTTGTGTTTTATTCAAATAAGTTAGGTTTTTCTAAAGTAAAATTGTATCAAATTACCAGAGAATTTAATCCGGGCGCATTTTGTTAATGAGAATTTGGGGTGAAAATGTACAAAATTCAGACACAAATGTTAAATATATTTAAATTGAAACACTGTGCCATAAACTAAGCCTCTTAGTCTTCAGAATGATTGTTGCAGATGCATCATGGCTTTCTAAATCACTTTGTTACCGCCATGATTAAAACTGGTTTAAGAATCACCCACCACAGTATTATACAGAGCTATCTCCAATTACTCAACCAAGCAGCAAAATTACCATAAAAAGTGTATAAAACAACATCTCATGGCACAATAGGGACTGTGAAATGACACACACACAAATATTCACATTCTAGTCATTTAGCTCACTCTCTTATCCAGAGCGACTTGGGCCTTGCTCAAGGGCACATTGACAGATTTTTCACCTAGTTGGCTCAGGGATTCGAGTCAGCAATCTTTCAGTTACTGGCACAACGCTCTTAACTGCTAGGCTACCTGCCACCCACACATTATCACACTCTAACACGCAATCTACACATACATTATTATTTAGCTGTACTGTTTGTATATTGTTGTATTATAGATTTATGTGACTGTTCTTGTCTATGAGTGTATCAGTGTTTTGTTATTTGTCGTGTTTTCTGTTTTTGTGTGGACCCCAGGAAGAATAGTTGCTGCTTTGGTAAAAAGCTAATGGGGATCCGGATAAACTAACCAATGATAATAGCTTGATATAATAATAGGACACTTCTACAGCTTTTTGGGGAAAATCTTGACATTGGTTAGAGATGCAGGTCCCTCTGCTGGAAAATGTTATGTTGGACACAGTGACTAAAAGGAAAAATGAATCATAGGAGTGGAAATAGTACTGCACTGAACAAAACAATCCCAAATTGTGGACTGTTTGTCTTGACTATATCATTCACCATTGCCAGACATCGACATGACTTGTTGTTTTTCATCCTACCATTATAAATGATTAGAGATATATTGACAACTGTGTCTATTTTCAGGATCGTCTGACATTCAGGAGGATCATTGTAAAGAACAACGCGTTGAAGAGGAGACTTTATGAGGAGTTCATTGAATCACTTCCATTCCTTACATCACTAGAGGTATAGATCTATTGTGTTTCTGTCTTTATCAGTAGAATATGTTTTTGTGAACGCAAAGTGCATTTTCTTTCTCACATTAGTACAAACACGTCCCCTGCAATCCAATTAGTGTGTGCCCTGTTATCCCCAGCTTTCAGATGATGTGTATTTTAAAGTATAGAACAAACTCATCCCTGCAAACCAGTCTTAACCAAGTTCGCCTTCCCTGTTATCCCCAGCTTTCAGAGAGAATGAAAGTAGTGGACGTGCTGTCTTCTAAACCATTCAGCGATGAAGAACAGATCATCTCTCAGGTATTGTTTTCTCCATCTTCTCTTCTATTCCATTCTATATGATCATGCCAGGTAATTGTACTTCTTGCAAGTATTTCTTTCATTCTAATGTATTGTTTATTTGCTATTTGAAATACTGTAATGTATGTTCTGTTGCAGGGTGATCTAGCAGATTGTTTTTATATAGTTGAATCTGGTCAAGTTAGAATCACCATGAAAAGAAGCAGGGTAAGTTTGTGTCTAAGATATTACAGATTTGAATGTATCATACAATTTTAGTTAAGATGGATTTGTGTGATCATTTTTAAATATATTTTTTTTGTGGGGGATTTTACCCCCTTTTTCTCCCCAATTTCGACCTTGTCTCATCGCTGCAGCTCCCCAACAGGCTCGTGAGGTGAAGGTCGAGTCATGCATCCTCCGAAACATGACTCACCAAACTGCTTCTTAACACCTGCCCGCTTAACCCTGAAGCCAGCCGCACCAATGTGTCGGGGAAACACTGTTCAATGATGACCGAGGTCAGCCTGCAGGCGCCCGGCCCGCACAAGGAGTCGCTAGAGTGAGATAAGCCAAGTAAACCCCCCCCGGCCAAACCCTCCCCTAACCCGGACAATGCTGGGCCAATTGTGCGCCGCCCTATGGGACTCCCGATCACGGCCGGTTGTGATACAGCCCAGGATCGAACCCGGGTCTGTAGTGACGCTTCTAGCACTGCGATGGCAGTGCCTTAGACCACTGCGCCACTCAGGAGGCCATTTGTGGGATATTATGTTGTTTATGTTACTCTCTTATGTATTCTCTCTAGACGAAAAAAGACCAAGAGGATGAGGAGGTCGATATAGCCACGTGCTCAAGAGGGCAGTACTTTGGAGAACTGGCTTTGGTCACGAACAAACCCAGAGCTGCTTCAGCTTTTGCTGTGGGAAGTGTTAAATGTTTAGGTATACTGCCTTTACTCTGTGGGCTGTGTCTCAAATCCTTATATACTCCTCCGTCCTTGTCCTACATTTTTCTCAAAGCTCATTAGAGTCTCCTCCAATTCAGTTTGAGAGGAATTGGAGAAACAAGGACGGAAGACATAAGGATTTAAGGGCTAATAACGTTTCCAAACACAATCATGGGCTGTTCTTATTCTTTGTCAATGTGGATCTTTGTCAGATCAGGACCTACAATGGATATAAGTAATCTGTTTAGAGTTATCCCTTCCTGTGTCTGACACCTCTCCTCTTGTGTTTACCAGTTATGGATGTCCAGGCATTTGAGAGGTTGCTGGGCCCCTGCATGGACATCATGAAGAGAAACATTGCAAATTACGAAGATCAGCTGGTCACGTTGTTTGGAAATAGCACCACTGACATTGATGGAAAAAACCTATGAAATCCAGAAACGGAAAAAAGACTAAGTGAGATGCACTATGAAGAAGATGTGAAAAACCAGGATAACACTTTACTTGACACCCAGCATCATAACACGTTATGACATGGTCATAAACATGTCACATGTCATAAAAGCTGACGTAACATGTAATAACATGGTCATAATACTGTCATGACCCATATAATTACACCTGTTGTGACATATATTGCGTTATTTTATGGCTGGTTATGACACCTACATAAGAATGTTTTTGTTTTTTCCCTGCCAAGAAGCTTCCTTTTTTTTGTTGTCTCTGTCATATTTTAAACAAATTGCAGAAAATGCACTTTATGACACTGTAATGAAGCATTATGCCCATCCTGTGTCATTTTAATCGGACTAAGAAAATACTCTTTATGACCCTGTGAAGAAGCATTATGACTATCATAATCATATAAGCCAGACAGGCCTATCACGTACATGCCCTTATGTCAGTCATCAGTCAAAAGGGTGTCTTGTCCTGCTCCTGAAATCTGCTCCTGTATTCAACTCAGTCATCAGCAACAAAGCATTGGGTAGGGATGTCTGACATCAATGTGTGGACAGTTACAATGATAATTGAATATGGTCAATTTCATAAAATGATATATAACATAAACATACTGTTGACAAGCAAGCTATGGTGTAATGGAATGTTTTGCCTTGTGTGGTAGGTTTTGTGGGTTTTAACACTCTTATGTAGGTGTCATAACCAGCCATAAAATAATGCAATATATGTCACAACGGGTCTAAATATGTGTCATGACAGTGTTACAGCTGTTATGACATAATGACGCTGGGTGTCAAATAAAGTTGCCGAAACCAGTGGGTAGTATTGTTTTCCGTTCAGAAAATGTGAAACACAGTATGTTACCATTAGTGATTTAGATAGGGTAAGACAAAATGTGTACGTTTGATTCCAGACGACACAATGGTATGTTTTAAAGGATTTTGCCTGGGAGTAATATTTTTATTGAAAGAAAGATCCGTGTTAAATCCAAAATGTAAATGTTAATTTGTTCTGTCCTCAACTTTTTCCTCTTAGATTTTCTACAAGTGTGCATTTTATTGAATTTATCACATTTTGACACTGTTTGTATAATGATCACTATAACGTTATAGATGATATATAAATTGTCCTTTCAAATATTCTGATATCATATTTCATCATGTGCCAAAGGCCATTCAAATCCTTGTTAGATTATGATGGTGTCATCATAACGTCACAGTAATTATCGCATTTCACAGTTAAGAGTTTCTTGTTAATAATTTGATATTCTCATGTTGACGTATCTTTTAGCAAGGGGGGGATCATGCATTTAATAGGATACAGAAGGGAACTAGGTCCCTTTGTTTCAACATGGTGGTAAGAACAAAACAATCTTGTCATCAGAAAATAAGGGAAAAAGAGATCTTCTTTCTACATCAGAGAATGTAAATTTACTTATGGAAGCAGTAGTCCTTTTTTTCATAGCAAATGTGTCTCCTCAAACATGTGATTCAACTCCCTGAACATGTCTGTGAACAAACTGTAATACATTATTCACTGTGTGCTTTAAGAAACAGTTAATAATGCCATACATTTGCACAACAAAATAATCATAGTTTTGTAAGAATATAAATACAGTTGGCTGACCAACTTTGAGCTCTTGAATCCTCTAAGCTGCAGCACTAGACACTAGTTACCATACCGGTAATATGGTATTTGAACCATTATTGTCTTTAATGAGCTAGTTTATTTCCTTGTGTTTCTCATTTTAAATGTACAACATTAATTATTAAATGCAACTGTTCTCGTGTGCCAGTGAAACATAATAATATGCAGTTTTAAGCCATGACTTCAAGGACATTGATAAGATGTGTCCAAATGACACCTTATTTCCTACATAATGCACTGCTTTTGACCAGAGCCCTATGGGCCCTGGTCCAAAGTAGTGCACTATATAGGGAATAGGGTTCCATTTGGTACACAGCCATAGTTATATTGTATGTATTGCTGTCTACCTCTACATAAATTGCAAACAACCTGTGACTTTTGGAAAACGTGCACAATGGTCCCATGCTTTCTCAATAGCAGCCTCTCTCGCTCTCTGTCTCTCAATTCAACTCAATTCAAAGGGCTTTATTGGCATGGGAAACGTATGTTTACATTGCCAAAGCAAGTGAAACAGATAATAAACAAAAATCAGAAATTAGCAGTAACATTACATTTACAAAAGTTTCAAAGGAATAGAGACATTCAAAATGTTATATTATGGCTATATGTACAGTGTTGTAACAATGTGCAAATAGTTGAAGTACAAAACTGAAAATAAATAAACGGATAAATATGGGTTGTATTTACAATGGTGTTTGTGATTCACAGGTTGCCCTTTTCTTGTGGCAACAGGTCACAAATATTGCTGCTGTGATGGATCACTGTGGTATTTCACCTAATAAAAATGTGATTTGTTTTCCAATTCTTTGTGGGTCTGTGTAATCTGAAGGTAATATGTGTTTCTAATATGGCAGCCTCTCTCAATTGCAAGGCTGTTCCCACTGAGTCTGTACATAGTCAAAGCTTTTCTTAATTTTGGGCCAGTCACAGTGGCCAGGTATTCTGCCACTGTGTACTCTCTGTTTAGGGCCAAATAGCATTCCAGTTTGCTCAGTTTTTGTATTATTTCTTTCCAATTTGTCAAGTAATGATCTTTTTGTTTTCTCATGATTCGGTTAGGTCTAACTTGGCTTATACAGGAGGTATTTTACTAATAGTTTTTTTAATGGTATAATTCCCCTCTCGCTTTGTGCTGGCAGTGCTGCTGATTTTGTGAAGAAGGTCCACTACAGACTGGGAACTGGATATATCTGAGGAAATCCATTATTATTGGCTATTGTTGGTTATATCTAACTTTTCATTACAATGAAGAACACCATTTTTTATTAAGAAGCTGCTGCGCTCATTTCTTTTAGGTACTATACTCAAGATGACAATATTGGTTAATGGCCAATATACATCATTTAAGTATTTGAGTCTCAAACAAGTCTCAGACTTGTCATGCAGGACTCCCTTGCTCTCAATGGGACACCCTCATAATATAAAGGTTTAAAAAAGTGTCGTTCGTTGTCGTTCGTTGTCTCTGATTGAGAATCATACTTAGGTAGCCTTTTCCCACCTGTGTTTTGTGGGTGATTATTTTCTGTTTTGCGCACCTTACAGGACTGTTTCGGTGTTCGTTTATTTTCATGTTGTTATTTTGTATTTTTCAGTGTTCAGTATAATAAATCATCATGAACACATACCACGCTGTGCATTGGTCCGACATTTCATACTCCTCGTCAGAGGAGGACGAAGAATATCGTTACATAAATACTTTAATCCATCTCTATTTCATGAATTTATTCATAGGTAAATAATAATTTAAGCTTTTTAAATTATTAATAAAAATCTGGTTTAAAATCAGAAAATGTATTTAATTGTTTATTTGCATATGATAGGCAAATTAAAAAATATATAACATTATTTATTATTTTATTTATTATTGACACCAAATTAATTTTACCCGCTAATATGAATATTGTCACGGCCGCCATTGAAGGAAGACCAACGAGCAGCGTGGTGAATATACATTACTTTTTATTTCGGAATGACACCAACAAAACAAGAAACAAACTGAACAACCGTGAAGCTTAGTGCAGCAAACAAAGTTAACTACCCACACTGAAGGAGGGAAAGGGCTACCTAAGTATGATTCCCAATCAGAGAGAACGATAGACAGCTGTCTCTGATTGAGAACCATACCCGGCCTAAACATTGAAATAAAGAAACATAGAAAACAAAACATAGAATGCCCACCCCACATCACACCCTGACCGAATGAAATAGAGAAATAAAACGGCTCTCTAAGGTCAGGGCGTGACAAATATTGTCTTTCGTTGTCTCTGATTGGGAATCATACTTAGGCAGCCTTTTTCCCACCTGTGTTTTGTGGGTAGTTGTTTTCTGTATACTATATGCACCTTACAGAACTGTTTTGTTTTTCCCTCTTGTTTATTTTTGTTCGAGTGTTTGCTGATCAAATAAAATCATGAACACTTCCCACGCTGCGCTTTGGTCCGATCCTCATTACGAAGAGAGCCCTTACAAATATTTTTGGAGGGAGAGTAGGCTATTTGCTTATAAATAGTGATTTTATCCACCAGTGGTGGAAAAAGTACCCAATTGTCGTACTCAAGTAAAAGTCACCCAGTAAAATACTACTTGAGTAACAGTCTAAAATGATTTGGTTTTAAATGTACGTACTTAAGTATTAAAACTAAATGTAAATGCAAAAATATACTAAGTATCAAAAGTAAAAGTATAAATCATTTTAAAGTAGACAGTAGAGAAGAATATGTTAGCTATTAAAATCTCTATTTTAGTAAGCTAGCTGTCTAGCTAACATTAGCCAGCTAGCTAGCTTTAAGGGTGTTTTTACATGAGTATAAAATTGTAAAAAAATAAAATACAAGTGTAGATTAATAGTGAAATGCTTACTTTACGGGCACTTACCAACAATGATAACTTGGCTATACACAGTCTTCACAAGGTTTTCACACACTGTTGCTGGTATTTTGGCCCATTCCTCCATGCAGATCTCCTCTAGAGCAGTGATGTTTTGGGGCTGTTGCTGGGCAACACGGACTTTCAACTCCCTCCAAAGATTTTCTATGGGGTTGAGATCTGGAGACTGGCTAGGCCACTCCAGGACCTTGAAATGCTTCTTACGAAGCCACTCCTTCGTTGCCCGGGCGGTGTGTTTGGGATCATTGTCATGCTGAAAGACCCAGCCACGTTTCATCTTCAATGCCCTTGCTGATGGAAGGAGGTTTTCACTAAAAATCTCACTATACATGGCCCCATTCATTCTTTCCTTTACACCGATCAGTCGTCCTGGTCCCTTTGCAGAAAAACAGCCTCAAAGCATGATGTTTCCACCCCCATGCTTCACAGTAGGTATGGTGTTCTTTGGATGCAACTCAGCATTCTTTGTCCTCCAAACACGGCGAGTTGAGTTTTTACCAAAAAGTTATATTTTGGTTTCATCTGACCATATGACATTCTCCCAATCTTCTTCTGGATCATCCAAATGCTCTCTAGCAAACTTCAGACGGGCCTGGACTTGTACTGGCTTAAGCAGGGGGACACGTCTGGCACTGCAGGATTTGAGTCCCTGGCGGCGTAGTGTGTTACTGATGGTAGGCTTTGTTACTTTGGTCCCAGCTCTCTGCAGGTCATTCATTAGGTCCCCCCGTGTGGTTCTGGGATTTCTGATCACCGTCCTTGTGATCATTTTGACCCCACGGGGTGAGATCTTGCGTGGAGCCCCAGATCGAGGGAGATTATCAGTGGTCTTGTATGTCTTCCATTTCCTAATAATTGCTCCCACAGTTGATTTCTTCAAACCAAGCTTCTTACCTATTGCAGATTCAGTCTTCCCAGCCTGGTGCAGGTCTACAATTTTGTTTCTGGTGTCCTTTGACAGCTCTTTGGTCTTGGCCATAGTGGAGTTTGGAGTGTAACTGTTTGATGTTGTGGACAGGTGTCTTTTATACTGATAACAAGTTCAAACAGGTGCCATTAATACAGGTTACGAGTGGAGGACAGAGGAGCCTCTTAAAGAAGAAGTTACAGGTCTGTGAGAGCCAGAAATCTTGCTTGTTTGTAGGTGACCAAATACTTATTTTCCACCATAATTTGCAAATAAATTCATTAAAAATCCTACAATGTGATTTTCTGGATTTTTTTTCTCATTTTGTCTGTCATAGTTGAAGTGTACCGATGATGAAAATTACATATGATGAAAATTACAGGCCTCTCATTTTTTTAAGTGGGAGAACTTGCATCTGTCTCCATCCAGCAGGTGGGCGTTTTTTCGTTGTTTTGCAAGAACAATTTGTATGGAGGTCAACAAAAGAGTTTCGATTTTTTTGGTCAACAACAAAATGTATGTCTTGTTTGCTACATTAGGTTAATTTGATCAAATATAAGTTTTGCAATACTTAAGTTGATACGTGTGTATTGATATAAACAGGACACGTGACATCCCGGGATCTTTGAGAAAAATCACTTTATATCGGAGTTGGCAGATGACGTCAACAACCTTCATCAAATATTTTAAAAAGATTACAATAATGAGATAATAATGCACCAATCTAAAGAAATCACAGGTGAGAGCTAGACAGCCCGACGTGCCGCTTTGTGGACAATGACTCCCATTGTTATGGTTCGTGTACACTAGCATGCGGGAAATTGCAGCTTTCCGCTTCCGCCGCCCAGAGTGGCTCGCTTGTGGGCGTGCTGGCAGCATATGGCAGCATATGGCATCATGTTCGATTGTGCATAAAGAATTCAGCATAGCAACTTTGTATCAAGGTCTAGTTATTAAATGGGTAAATAGTTTAATCCATTCTCCATTTCATGAATTAATTCACAGGTAAATAGTAATATGCTCTAAAGCGCTCTGGTGACAAACAAACTTTGCTGCTCTGTTTCCAATTGTCCACAAGGCTGGGGGAACGTATTCAAGTAAGTAAATACATTTAGAAAATGTTAAAAAAAAGATGTATTATTAGCTAACTAGCTACAGTCCAGGCTAACTCAAATGAACTGCTAATGTAGCTAGCTAGCTATCGAGCCAACTTTACATACTGTATAGCTAGCTAACTAAGTGAATTACATTTTACCAGCTACCTAACGTCATATTAGCTAGCTATCTTTATGTATTTATCACTGTAAAAAAAAACTATTCCAAACACATTTGTAGGTAGCTAGCTAAAAGCCATGGTGGAGGGTGAAAGGAGAGTGAGAGAGTAGGCTATTCTGGATAGGGCAGGTACTTTTGTGTAGTTCCAGTCCCTAGAAGTGAGGACAGAGATTATAGTTACATAATATTCAGGTTTAATTTTAGTATAATGAAGTCTGTTTCTTGTGAGGTTTTCTGTCCTCAGATGCAGAGAGCTGTGAAAGCCTGTCTGCAGAGGAAGAGTTCCCAATGAAGAGCAGTGGTTCTCAGTCCTGGTCCTCAAAGGGGTGCATGTTTTTGTTTTTGCCATAGCACTACACAGCTGGTTCAAATGATCAACTCATTATCAATTTTCAAGTGGTATTTATGTATTCATTTGTGATGCTTCCTTGACATGATCCTTCTATTGTCACATGCTACACATGCACTTGTGTGTGCACACGCTTTTTACTTCCGGCACCAACAGAGATGGCCGCCACGCTTTGCGTTCCTAGGAAACTATGCAGTTTTTTGTTTTTTTTACATGTTATTTCTTACATTGGTACCCCAGGAAGTCTTAGGTTTCATTACATACAGTCGGGAAGAACTACTGAATATAAGAGCAACGTCAACTCACCATCAGTACGACCAGGAATATAACTTTCCCGAAGCGGATCCTGTGTTCTGCCTTTCACCCAGGACAACGGAATGGATCCCAGCCTGCGACCCAAAAACAAAGACGTCGTAAAAGAGGGAAACGAAGCGGTCTTCTGGTCAGGCTCCGGAGACGGGCACATCGCGCACCACTCCCTAGCATTCTTCTCGCCAGTGTCCAGTCTCTTGACAACAAGGTTGATGAAATCCGAGTAAGGGTAGCATTCCAGAGGGACATCAGCGACTGTAACGTTCTTTGCTTCACGGAAACATGGCTCACTCGAGAGACACTAACGGAATCGGTGCAGCCAGCTGGTTTCTTCACGCATCGCGCTGACAGAAATAGTTTATTTCTGGTAAGAAGAGGGGCGGGGGCGTATGCCTTATGGTTAACGAGACGTGGTGTGGTCACAACAACATACAGGAACTCAAGTCCTTCTGTTCACCTGATTTAGAATTCCTCACAATCAAATGTCGACCGCATTATCTACCAAGGGAATTCTCTTCGATTATAATCACAGCCGTATATATTGCCCCCCAAGCAGACACATCAATGGCTCTGAACAAACTTTATTTGACTGGAAACCACATATCCTGAGGCTGCATTCATTGTAGCTGGGGATTTTAACAAGACTAATCTGAAAACAAGACTCCCTAAATTGTATCAGCATATTGATTGCGCAACCAGGGCTGGTAACACCTTGGATCATTGCTATTCTAAATTCCGCGACGCATATAATGCCCTCCCCCGCCACTTTTTCGGAAAAGCTGACCACGACTCCATTTTGATGCTCCCTGCCTACAGACAGAAGCTAAAACAAGAAGCTCTTACGCTCAGGTCTGTTCAACGCTGGTCCGACCAATCTGATTCCACGCTCCAAGACTGCTTCCATCACATGGACTGGGATATGTTTCGCACTGCGTCCAACAACAACATTGACGAATACGCTGATTCGGTGAGCGAGTTCATTAGAAAGTGCATTGAAGATGTCGTTCCCATTGCAACAATTAAAACATTCCCAAACCAGAAACCATGGATTGATTGCAGCATTCGTGTGAAACTGAAAGCGTGAACCACTGCTTTTAACCAGGGCAAGGTGACCGGAAACATGACCTAATACAAACAGTGTAGCTATTCCCTCCGCAAGGCAATCAAACAAGCTAAGCGTCAGTATAGAGACAAAGTAGAGTCGCAATTCAACGGTTCAGACACAAGAGGTATGTGACAGGGTCTACAGTCAATCACGGATTACAAAAAGAAAACCAGCCCTGTCACGGACCAGGATGTCTTGCTCCCAGGCAGACTAAATAACTTTTTTGCCCGCTTTGAGGACAATACAGTGCCACTGACACGGCCCGCAACCAAAACATGCGGACTCTCTTTCACTGCAGCCGATGTGAGTAAAACATTTAAATGTGTTAACCCTCGCAAGGCTGCAGGTCCAGACGGCATCCCCAGTCGCGTCCTCAGAGCATGGGCAGACCAGCTGGCTGGTGTGTTTACGGACATATTCAATCAATCCTTATCCCAGTCTGCTGTTCCCACATGCTTCAAGAGGGCCACCATTGTCCCTGTTCCCAAGAAAGCTAAGGTAACTGAGCTAAACGAGTAGCACTCACTTCCGTCATCATGAAGTGCTTTGAGAGACTTGTCAAGGACCATATCACCTCCACCCTAACTGACAACCTAGATCCACTCCAATTTGCTTACCGCCTAAATAGTTCCACAGACGATGCAATCTCAACCACTGCACACTGACCTAACCCATCTGGACAAGAGGAATACCTATGTGAGAATGCTGTTCATCGACTACAGCTCAGCATTTAACACCATAGTACCCTCCAAACTCGTCATCAAGCTCGAGACCCTGGGACAACACTACAGTGGTAGGCTTGATTACCAACAACGACGAGACGGCCTACAGGGAGGAGGTGAGGGCCCTCAGAGTGTGGTGTCAGGAAAATAACCTCACACTCAACGTCAACAAGACTAAGGAGATGATTGTGGACTTCAGGAAACAGCAGAGGGAGCACCCCCCTATCTACATTGATGGGACAGTAGTGGAGAGGGTAGTAAGTTTTAAGTTCCTCGGCGTACACATCACAGACAAACTGAATTGGTCCACCCACACAGACAGCATCGTGAAGAAGGCGCAGCAGCGCCTCTTCAACCTCAGGAGGCTGAAGAAATTTGGCTTGTCAACAAAAGCACTCACAAACATCTACAGATGCACAATCGAGAGCATCCTGTCGGGCTGTATCACCGCCTGGTACGGCAACTGCTCCGCCCACAACTGTAAGGCTCTCCAGAGGGTAGTGAGGTCTGCACAACGCATCACTTAGGGCAAACTACCTGCCCTCCAGGACACCTACACCACCCAATGTCCTAGGAAGGCCATAAAGATCATCAAGGACAACAACCGCCCGAGCCACTGCCTGTTCACTCCGCTATCATCCAGAAGGCGAGGTCAGTACAGGTGCATCAAAGCAGGGACCGAGAGACTGAAAAACAGCTTCTATCTCAATTCCATCAGACTGTTAAACAGCCACCACTAACATTGAGTGGCTGCTGCCAACACACTGACTCAACTCCAGCCACTTTAATAATGGGAATTGATGGAAATTGTAAATTTTGTTGTTCCTCAAGGTTCCATTTTAGGACCACTATTGTTTTCACTATATATTTTACCTCTTGGGGATGTCATTCGAAAACATAATATTAACTTTCACTGTTATGCGGATTACACACAGCTGTACATTTCAATGAAACATGGCGAAGCCCCAAAATTGACCACGCTAGAAGCATGTGTTTCAGACATAAGGAAGTGGATGGCTGCAAACTTTCTACTTTTAAACTCGGACAAAACAGAGATGCTTGTTCTAGGTCCCAAGAAACAAAGAGATCTTCTGTTGAATCTGACAATTAATCTTAATGGTTGTACAGTCATCTCAAATAAAACTGTGAAGGACCTTGGCGTTACTCTGGACCCTGATCTCTCTTTTGAAGAACATATCAAGACTGTTTCAAGGACAGCTTTTTTCCATCTACGTAACATTGCAAAAATCAGAAACTTTCTGTCCAAAAATGATGCAGAAAAATTAATCCATGCTTTTGTCACTTCTAGGTTAGACTACTGCAATGCTCTACTTTCCGGCTACCCGGATAAAGCACTAAATAAACTTCAGTTAGTGCTAAATACGGCTGCTAGAATCCTGACTAGAACCAAAAAATGCGATCATATTACTCCAGTGCTAGCCTCCCTACACTGGCTTCCTGTCAAAGCAAGGGCTGATTTCAAGGTTTTACTGCTAACCTACAAAGCATTACATGGGCTTGCTCCTACATATCTCTCTGATTTGGTCCTGCCGTACATACCTACACGTACGCTACGGTCACAAGACGCAGGCCTCCTAATTGTCCCTAGAATTTCTAAGCAAACAGCTGGAGGCAGGGCTTTCTCCTATAGAGCTCCATTTTTATGGAACGGTCTGCCTACCCATGTCAGAGACGCAAACTCGGTCTCAACCTTTAAGTCTTTACTGAAGACTCATCTCTGAGTCACTGGCTTACTGGGGCTCTCTCATGCCATCCCTGGAAGGGGTGCGTCACCTGAGTGGGTTGATTCACTGATGTGATCTTCCTGTCTGGGTTGGCGCCCCCCCTTGGGTTGTGCCATGGCGGAGATCTTTGTGGGCTATACTCAGCCTTGTCTCAGGATGGTAAGTTGGTGGTTGAAGATATCCCTCTAGTGGTGTGGGGGCTGTGCTTTGGCAAAGTAGGTGGGGTTATATCCTTCCTGTTTGGCCCTGTCCGGGGGTGTCCTCGGATGGGGCCACAGTGTCTCCTGACCCCTCCTGTCTCAGCCTCCAGTATTTACGCTGCAGTAGTTTATGTGTCGGGGGGCTAGGGTCAGTTTGTTATATCTGGAGTACTTCTCCTGTCCTAATCGGTGTCCTGTGTGAATTTAAGTGTGCTCTCTCTCCTTCTCTCTTTCTCTCTCTCTCTCGGAGGACCTGAGCCCTAGGACCATGCCCCAGGAATACCTGACATGATGACTCCTTGCTGTCCCCAGTCCACCTGGCCGTGCTGCTGCTCCAGTTTCAACTGTTCTGCCTTATTATTATTGGACCATGCTGGTCATTTATGAACATTTGAACATCTTGGCCATGTTCTGTTATAATCTCCACCCGGCACAGCCAGAAGAGGACTGGCCACCCCACATAGCCTGGTTCCTCTCTAGGTTTCTTCCTAGGTTTTGGCCTTTCTAGGGAGTTTTTCCTAGCCACCGTGCTTTTACACCTGCATTGCTTGCTGTTTGGGGTTTTAGGCTGGGTTTCTGTACAGCATTTTGAGATATCAGCTGATGTACGAAGGGCTATATAAATACATTTGATTTGATTTGATTTTGTTATGTTTTTTCTCTCCTTTGCACCCAATATCTCTACTTGCACATTCATCTTCTGCTCATCTATCCACTCCAGTGTTTAATTGCTAAATTGTAATTACTTCACCACTACGGCCTATTTATTGTCTTACCTCCCTAATCTTACCTCCTTTGCACACACTGTATATAGATTGTCTATTGTGCTATTGTGTTATTGACTCTGTTTGTTTATTCCATGTGTAGGGTGAAGAGACATGTAAATTGTCAGTATATCCATAATTTTTGCCTCCATTGAAAATTAATAGGAAGTGTTGTATCAACGCGCGTTGCAGCCCCCTTATGTACAAATGCCATATATGTGGTTGATTGTTGATTGTGATAAATGTAAAACTGTTATAGATTGTAATTACACAATTGTACCCCAACCTCAGTCACAGCTGTATGTCACGTTATGTAACACTGTAATTTGCTGTACCTGACCATGTAATGACAATACTGTATTTGTCTTTGTCAATAGTTTCTCTTAATGCTAGGGGGTTACGAAACAATGTGAAGCGCCAGGCCTTCTTTTTATTTGCTAAACAATTTCAAACAGATTTTTGCTTTTTCAAGTCTCATTCAATTTCGGCTGATGCCAACTTCTGGGGATCACAGTGGGGCAACGATATTTGGCTTCCCATGGATCTGAACACTCCGCTGGTGTCACTACAATGAAAAACACCTTTGGTGGTAATATTCTACACTCGGAAAGTGACCCCTTTGGTCACTTTATTTGTCTTGTGATCAGTTACAATGACATTACGCTCATTACTGTAAACTTCTACGGGTACATCACCAAACATGAGAATGATGAGTTGCTTGAATCTATAGAGAAACATATACAGTGCCTTGCGAAAGTATTCGGCCCCCTTGAACTTTGCGACCTTTTGCCACATTTCAGGCTTCAAACATAAAGATATAAAACTGTATTTTTTTGTGAAGAATCAACAACAAGTGGGACACAATCATGAAGTGGAACGACATTTATTGGATATTTCAAACTTTTTTAACAAATCAAAAACTGAAAAATTGGGCGTGCAAAATTATTCAGCCCCCTTAAGTTAATACTTTGTAGCGCCACCTTTTGCTGCGATTACAGCTGTAAGTCGCTTGGGGTATGTCTCTATCAGTTTTGCACATCGAGAGACTGAATTTTTTTCCCATTCCTCCTTGCAAAACAGCTCGAGCTCAGTGAGGTTGGATGGAGAGCATTTGTGAACAGCAGTTTTCAGTTCTTTCCACAGATTCTCGATTGGATTCAGGTCTGGACTTTGACTTGGCCATTCTAACACCTGGATATGTTTATTTTTGAACCATTCCATTGTAGATTTTGCTTTATGTTTTGGATCATTGTCTTGTTGGAAGACAAATCTCTGTCCCAGTCTCAGGTCTTTTGCAGACTCTTTTGCAGTCTTTTGTGTCTCCCAGGTGGCTTGTGGCAAACTTTAAACAACACTTTTTATGGATATCTTTAAGAAATGGCTTTCTTCTTGCCACTCTTCCATAAAGGCCAGATTTGTGCAATATACGACTGATTGTTGTCCTATGGACATAGTCTCCCACCTCAGCTGTAGATCTCTGCAGTTCATCCAGAGTGATCATGGGCCCCTTGGCTGCATCTCTGATCAGTCTTCTCTTTGTATGAGCTGAAAGTTTAGAGGGACGGCCAGGTCTTGGTAGATTTGCAGTGGTCTGATACTCCTTCCATTTCAATATTATCGCTTGCACAGTGCTCCTTGGGATGTTTAAAGCTTGGGAAATATTTTTGTATCCAAATCCGGCTTTAAACTTCTTCACAACAGTATCTCGGACCTGCCTGGTGTGTTCCTTGTTCTTCATGATGCTCTCTGCGCTTTTAACGGACCTCTGAGACTATCACAGTGCAGGTGCATTTATACGGAGACTTGATTACACACAGGTGGATTGTATTTATCATCATTAGTCATTTAGGTCAACATTGGATAATTCAGAGATCCTCACTGAACTTCTGGAGAGAGTTTGCTGCACTGAAAGTAAAGGGGCTGAATAATTTTGCACGCCCAATTTTTCAGTTTTTGATTTGTTAAAAAAGTTTGAAATATCCAATAAATGTCATTCCACTTCATGATTGTGTCCCACTTGTTGATTCTTCACAAAAAAATACAGTTTTATATCTTTATGTTTGAAGCCTGAAATGTGGCAAAAGGTCGCAAAGTTCAAGGGGGCCGAATACTTTCGCAAGGCACTGTACTTCATTGGTTATCTACATTTCCCAATGTGTTATTATTAATAGGAGGGGACAATAACATTACTATAGATAATTCAACTGATAGATGGCCCCCAGGTAGGCCAACCAATCAGAATTTGGGTTTAATACTTTTATAGAAAAGTTTGATCTTACTGACATATGGAGAGAGAGGTTTCCGGCTGACAGATCATCCACTTGGAGTAACAAAACAGGCTCCAGACAATCCAGAATAGGTTTTTGGCTTATATCCAAATGTATTGATAGTGAGTGTGTTACTACAAATATTTGTACCACTCCCCTCACAGACCATAGCGCCATTTACATTGATATTAAAATATTTACCCCTGATACTAACCTTGGTAGAGCATCCTACTGGAAGCTAAATAGCTCATTGTAGAGTCTATCAAACATCTAAAGAACAATAAATCACCAGGTGTTGATGGAATTACATCAGAATTTGACAAATTATTTTTTGAACAAGTAGCTCCCTTCCTATTTGAAGTATTTTTTTAGAGAGTATTAAAAACAATGTTCTCCCTCCTACAATGAGTCAGGGGTTAATAACTCTGATACCTAAGCCTAAAAAATAAGCATTGCTCATCGATAACTACCGTCCAATTTGTCTTCTTAATAATGACTAAGATATTAGCCTTACTACTTGCAAAAATAATTTAAGTCCTGAATGCAGTCATTGAAGAAACACAATCTGGCTTCATGAGGAACAGACATATTTCTAACAATGTCAGACTAGTATTAGACATACTTGACTACTCAGACCTAATAACCAAGGATAGCTTCATATTATTTTTTTGATTTTTATAAAGCATTTGACACAGTAGAGCATCAGTTCCTCTTCCACTCCCTTGAGACTTGGCTTTGGGATTTTTTCTGTAAGGCTATTAAGACTCTATACAAATGGTAACAGCTCTATCAAATTGAAATATGGCACCTCACCTAGTATTGAGTTAAAGAGAGGAATTAGGCAAGGTTGTTCTATCTCGCCATACCTGTTTTTATTAATCACCCAACTTCTTGCAAATTGTTTAAATAATAGTCCTGCAATGTATTTCCATAGCTGGTAAAGAAATTGTTGTAAGCCAGCTGGCTGACGATACTACACTTTTTCTGAAAGATGCTAACCAAATTCCCATATCGAACAATGTGATACAATCCTTTTCCAAAGAGTCTGGTATATATCTTAACATTAATAAATGTGAACTCATGACTGTCACGATCGTCGTATGAAGCGGACCAAAATGCATCGTGGTATATGTTCATGATGAGGAAGCTATAATGAGAACTGTGCTGACACAAGCAACTAACATAGACAATCACCCACAAACAAACAGTGAAACCCAGGCTACCTAAGTATGATTCTCAATCAGAGACAACTAATGACACCTGCCTCTGATTGAGAACCATACTAGGCCGAAACATAGAAATCCCCAAATCATAGAAAAACAAACATAGACTGCCCACCCCAACTCACGCCCTGACCATACTAAATAATGACAAAACAAAGGAAATAAAGGGTCAGAACGTGACAGTACCCCCCCCAAAGGTGCGGACTCCGGCCGCAAAACCTGAACCTATAGGGGAGGGTCTGGGTGGGCGTCTGTCCGCGGTGGCAGCTCTGGCGCGGGATGTGGACCCCACTTCAACAGTCTTTCTCCTCCGCCTCCGTGGCATCCTAAACACGGCGATCCTCGCCGCCGACCTCGGACTGGGGACCCTAGAAATGTGTCCCGAATGGACGGGAGATTCCGGCAGCGCCGGGGTGAAGGATGACTCCAGCAGCGCCGGACAGACGGGAGACTCCGGCTGCGCTGGAGAGGAGGAAGGCTCTGGCAGCGCTGGACTGAGGGGCTCTGGCGCCTCTGGACTGAGGGGCTCTGGCGCCTCTGGACTGAGGGGCGGAAGCTCTGGTAGCGCCGGACAGGCGGGAGCACCTGTATTGATGGGACAGAGAGACAGCCTGGTGCGGGGTGCCGGCACTGGTGGTACCGGGCTGGGGACACGCACCTCAGGGTGAATGCCTTGCATACTACGCCAAATCAACTGCTCTCTCTCTTCACACTCCCTCAATTCTATTAACACCTCCTCGAGTGTCTCCTCATCTCCCATCCGTTCACTCTCCTCCATTCTGTCCAATAACTCCTCGACCCTCTCAGACTCAGCCCTCAGCTTCGCCGACAGCTCCGATAACATCCATGGCTCCTTACGGTAAACAGGGGGAGTTGGCTCAGGTCTGGCTCCTGACTGCCACACTCTCCCTGTGCCCCCCCCCCCCAATACATTTTTGGGGCTGCCTCTCGGGCTTCCAGCCGCTCTGCCATGTCAGCTCCTCATAATGCCGCCTCTCTGCTTTCGCTGCCTCCAGCTCGGCTTTGGGGCGGCAATATTCCCCTGGCTCTGCCCAGGGTCTTTTCCCGTCTAGGATCTCCTCCCAAGTCCACTTTTCCAAATAGTGCTGCCTCTCCCATTGCTGCTGCTGTTGCTCCTGCTGCTGCTGCTTCTCCTGCTGCACCTGTTGCTTCTCCTGCTGCTGCTTTTGCTGCTGCCTCCGTTTACCACGCCGCTTGGTCCTTGGTTGGTGGGTGATTCTGTCGTCGCATGAAGCGGACCAAAATGCACATGTGTTCATGATGATTTTTTCATTAAAAAAAGCACTGAACACTGAATACAAACTATACAAAACAATAAACGAATAACGACCGTGAAGCTATAATGAGAACTATGCTGACACAAGCAACTAACATAGACAATCACCCACAAACAAACAGTGAAACCCAGGCTACCTAAGTATGATTCTCAATCAGAGACAACTAATGACACCTGCCTCTGATTGAGAACCATACTAGGCCGAAACATAGAAATCCCCAAATCATAGAAAAACAAACATAGACTGCCCACCCCAACTCACGCCCTGACCATACTAAATAACGACAAAACAAAGGAAATAAAGGTCAGAACGTGACTGTGACACCTTGTGTGTGACACATATTATGGTATTCCAGTAAAAGAAGAACTTACATGTTTAGGCATAACCATTACAAAGGATCAGAAGTCTAGAGGCTTACTAAATATTAACCCTCTTATTAAAAAACCCCAGAGGAAGCTAAATCAATGGCTACAGAGGGACTTATCTTTAAAAGGAAGAGTCCTAATAACCAAGGCTGAAGGTATCTCTTGACTAACATACGGCGCTCTATCTTTATATCTTGACGGTAAAATAAGCAAGGAGATAGACCAGATGCTTTTCAACTTTCTGTGGAGAAACCGTACCCATTACATTAGGAAAACTGTTGTAATGAACACTTATGAGAATGTTGGGCTGAATTTTCTGGACGTTACTACCTTAAATAATAGTTTTAATATCAATTGGATAAAATAATTCTTAAGAAGACCCACTTCTATCTGGAATTTTATTCCTCATCGTGTCTTCTCTACTTTTGGTGACCTTAACTTCATGTTGGTTTGTAATTATAATATTCCCAAAGTTCCAGTGAAAGTTTCTGCTTTTCATCAGCAGGTTTTCTTGTCATGGTCCTTGTCATGGACATAATTTTTCTCCACACATATTATATGGAATAATCGGGATATATTGTATAAAAATACTTCTTTGTTTTTAGAATATTGGTTCCGAATTAAAACCTATTGGTGAGCCAACTGGTAAATGCAGTGGGTATTTTACTCAGTTATAAGGAAGTCTTATCACTTTACAAGGTCCCTGTAACACCTAAAGATTTTGCAATTGTTTTAGATGCCATTCCCTCAGGTGTTGCTTTATTATTCAGGAGCGTGTCCAGACCTGACCCTCAGAGCCTACCTTCTGTTGACCCTGTTGACTCATCAGTAGGAAAGATTTGTTCTCTTTTGGTCCATTCAACAACAGAGCGATACGAACGTTGTTTCAGCAGGATGTCATGTCATGGAATAGATTTATTGATAATATCTGTTGGAAAAAAATTTGGCGGTTGCCACAAACATACCTACTTGTTAACAAAATTAAGGAAGTTTCCTTTAAAATTGTTCATAAATATTATCCTGCCAACCACTATATGAAGAAGTTTAAGGAAAACATTAACTCAAATTGCTCCTTTTGTAATGACCACCCAGAAACAGTGTTGCATCCTTTTTGGCATTGTATTCATGTAAGAAAACTGTGGCAAGACATCAGTAGATTTATAATTGAACACATTTATGAAGGTCTATTGTGGAGAGATGTACACTATCGTGGAGAGATATACTGCTTGGATTCTTTACCTACGATAGGAATAAGCTGAAACATTTTTATGTAATTAATTTAATTATTCTTTTGGTCCAATTTCATATTCACAAATGTAAATTTACAAACAAAAAAACAAATTTTCTTACCCTACAAAAAGCAATTGAACTTGCTTGAAAATTGAATACTCTACTAACAAAAAAGCTGTTAGAATTATAAGTGTATGTATGTCCCTTAAGGTCCTTGTGTAATGTGATATTGTACCCCCTAGCTCAATTGTCCATTGTATATTATCCATGTATACTCGTGTTCCCTCATGTACTTCCTGTACTTCCTGTGTTGAAAAAAAAGGTGAAAAAAGGAGATACTGTATTTGGATGTCTTCATAACATTGTTTAACTTTGTTAAACTTTAACTTTGTTAAAATGAGTTCAGACAATGTTGATATTTCACTGTTATTCAACAGAGATAATATAAGAACATTCCTGTGAGTTTCAATAACAAAGGATTAATTGTATTCTCCTTGTTATGACCAATCATCTGTTTCTGGGAAATAACGGACGTGCACATTCAGCCAATGGGCGTTTGATTAACAAACCAAACCAGGCCCTTTTATTGCCGTCATGAACCCACCAATAACGATTAGAGATTAACTTTACTGACGTTTTTATCCACCAATAGATGACCGGTTTTGGAAGTATTCCTACCCCTTCAATGAAGCCAGAGAGTTACTTGATGGCGACAGGTTTGGTAAAATAACAGATTTCTAAGAAACAAACGTCTAACTAATCTTGAGAAATAAGCAGTGTAATTTTCTTTATTCAGCGCGTATAGTTTGGTGGAGTGGGACAGTTGTCATTCTACCGTTCGATGTCGATTGACAATTTATTCTAGATATATTTTGTTCATTGTTATGTTTGTTATTTTGGTTGTAACATTAGCTTGCTAGGCTAGCAGCTTGCTAGCTATATATCAATATAGTGACAAATACAGCCTGCTTTAAAGGTAGTAAAACAATGTTTCGGGAAAAAACTTCGGACTCGATGTACATTTTCGGTTCATTCATTTGACAATCTCGAACAGTGGGGCGCAAGCGGTGTCGTGTCTGAACTTGTTGACATTCTTTTGTTTACAAGTGAGCTTGGTTATTTTCTAACTATTAGACAAGAAAGCTTATTCCCTTGTGACAGCACTCAACACAATAACATATTGCATTATAGAAAAAAGTAATTGGACAGTTGGCTATAGGCTATGTTAACGTTTCACATTTCTAAGAGTAATAAGTGTCATTCTATGTTTTAGCTAGTTTTCCAAGAATACAAATGTCAAGAAATTAATTGCGCAAGATTAGTTATCGGATATCTAGAAAGCCATATCTAGAATAAATAAATAAATATAATAAAGCCTAACATTAGATATAATCTTAACTTTACAATTTAAGTTTCTACGATAACCTAAAAAAAATGGCTACATTTCATTTGGCCACAGCTACGAAGCAGAAAGCTTGTTATTGTCTTCAGCTGATCCTTTATAATGTAGCCTACATTGCTCAGACTAGGTGGCATGCCACGTTGATATTTCTCAATTCGCCTTTATCTATGAAATAATATTGCTATTTTCTCTCGATATTTTGTGAATTTTTGTATGATCATAACAGCGTTATTGACCAGTGCTTGTTATGCAGTTATGAATGAATGAGCTCTGGTGCGCGTGCGCGAAGTTCCTCAAGTTTATAAACAAGGGCTGCACGCATATGATCACATGACTGTTCTTTATCTAGTCTACACAGACAAAGGACTTTGTTATATGGAGGCATTTTATCCCCAATGTAATGACCTGTAGATTTGATTTGATTTATTATGGCCATAATGTGTTATTGCCACAGGAAATGGGATTCGTAATTGTAGAATAATGCAGTCAACTATGCTTTTTAACCAGTGCATTTTATTATTCACCTATTAATATTCAATGCAAACATAAATTACATAGGCCTAGCGTTTAACCAAATAATTCAAATAATATTAATTCGGAATTTTGTATGTTTTATACCTGTTGTGGTCAGATTCTGAAATTGTAATTTATCGTTGTCTCCAGTGGCTGTCTACAGACTTTCCAGCTGACATGGCGTAATATGTTATGGGAAGTTAATAAGACTGAACAAGTTGAGGAAAACAAGATGGATGCAAATAGAATGGAAGACTCTTTTGATCTTCTGAAATGCAATGAGGCTCTGTCCTCATCACC
The DNA here is from genome assembly GCF_013265735.2 of Oncorhynchus mykiss. NCBI lineage: Eukaryota > Metazoa > Chordata > Actinopteri > Salmoniformes > Salmonidae > Oncorhynchus > Oncorhynchus mykiss. Next base: position 53,957,411 of record NC_048565.1, read on the forward strand.
TGGCTGCCCCCCTACTCCCATGGAGTATGGTAAATATCTGCTATTATGTAATAGGTCTACACACACACACACACACACACACACACACACACACACACACACACACACACACACACAGTATACAGGTATAAGACTGCAATGTAAAGTGTTACCATAAAGGACAGGAATGTTCTATTTAATTATATTCTGAACACTTATAAGCACAACCCTGACCAACCTCACTCCCCTCCCGCTCCAGATGACCTGCCAGAGCTGCAGGAGGTAGAGGAGAACCAGTCCTCTCTGGTGCTGTTCCATGTGGGAACTGGGGTGTCACATCAGGACTGTATAGCTGGTTACCCTCACACCAATTGGCTGACTGAGCTAGCTAACATCGCCACCAGCCCTCAGAGCCCCCTACTGCAGGAGCCTCCTCCCATCAAGAGGTACCTGTTGTGTTTAGGGGTTGACAACGCATATGCACACTCATTTACTGTAGCATACACACACGTGGTACACAATACACATGCATGTCACACAAAGGCACGTGGTACACACACACACATACACACACAGACAGACACACAGATAGAGCCACACATCAACAAAGCATTAGGTTTATGTTTGATATGTCGAATTTGATATGTATATCTGTATTTCTCCTTATCAGGTCGTCTCATGGACGGGCAAAGTGATGGTGTTAGATTGTTAATGTATTGATGATTGATATGTATTTCTCTTTATTCCTCTCATCAGGTCGTCTCCTATGCACATCTTTGCCACCAGTCGTAGTTTACATTCTTACGCCCGACCTCCCCTGGCTAGCAGTGCACCCAGCCCCTCTAGGGGTCACCTTAGGGAGCGCAGCAGACGTGTCAGAGTACGACCTTTCACCATTTACCTTTCAGTTCAACCATTTCCTGTGTGTGGACCCTATCACCCTCTCCACTTCTATACTGAATGAATGAATAAAATGTTTTTGTACGTGTCACGTCACCTAGACTATTTACTACAAGATTATGTATGACCATTTGTGTTCATTGTGGTCAATTCCATTTTAGTTTAGTCAATTCAGGAAGTAAACTGAAATCCCTCACTGAAATTCAAATGTTCTATCTATGGATTGGAAATTCATTTAGGAATTTCCTTGATGAACTGAATTGAAGTGGCTTTGGCCAACCCTGATGGGCATGCTTCATTCAGGGCAATGTACAGTGCCTTGCGAAAGTATTCAGCCCCCTTGAACTTTGCGACCTTTTGCCACATTTCAGGCTTCAAACATGAAGATATAAAACTGTATTTTTTTGTGAGGAATCAACAACAAGTGGGACACAATCATGAAGTGGAACGACATTTATTGGATATTTCAAACTTTTTTAACAAATCAAAAACTGAAAAATTGGGCGTGCAAAATTATTCAGCCCCCTTAAGTTAATACTTTGTAGCGCCACCTTTTGCTGCGATTACAGCTGTAAGTCGCTTGAGGTATGTCTATCAGTTTTGCACATCGAGAGACTGACATTTTTTCCCATTCCTCCTTGCAAAACAGCTCGAGCTCAGTGAGGTTGGATGGAGAGCATTTGTGAACAGCAGTTTTCAGTTCTTTCCACAGATTCTCGATTGGATTCAGGTCTGGACTTTGACTTGGCCATTCTAACACCTGGATATGTTTATTTTTGAACCATTCCATTGTAGATTTTGCTTTATGTTTTGGATCATTGTCTTGTTGGAAGACAAATCACCGTCCCAGTCTCAGGTCTTTTGCAGACTACATCAGGTTTTCTTCCAGAAGGGTCCTGTATTTGGCTCCATCCATCTTCCCATCAATTTTAACCATCTTCCCTGTCCCTGCTGAAGAAAAGCAGGCCCAAACCATGATGCTGCCACCACCATGTTTGACAGTGGGGATGGTGTGTTCAGCTGTGTTGCTTTTACGCCAAACATAACGTTTTGCATTGTTGCCAAAAAGTTCAATTTTGGTTTCATCTGACCAGAGCACCTTCTTCCACATGTTTGGTGTGTCTCCCAGGTGGCTTGTGGCAAACTTTAAACGACACTTTTTATGGATATCTTTAAGAAATGGCTTTCTTCTTGCCATTCTTCCATAAAGGCCAGATTTGTGCAATATACGACTGATTGTTGTCCTATGGCCAGAGTCTCCCACCTTAGCTGTAGATCTCTGCAGTTCATCCAGAGTGATCATGGGCCTCTTGGCTGCATCTCTGATCAGTCTTCTCCTTGTATGAGCTGAAAGTTTAGAGGGACGGCCCGGTCTTGGTAGATTTGCAGTGGTCTGATACTCCTTCCATTTCAATATTATTGCTTGCACAGTGCTCCTTGGGATGTTTAAAGCTTGGGAAATCTTTTTGTATCCAAATCCGGCTTTAAACTTCTTCACAACAGTATCTCGGACCTGCCTGGTGTGTTCCTTGTTCTTCATGATGCTCTCTGCGCTTTTAACGGACCTCTGAGACTATCACAGTGCAGGTGCATTTATACGGAGACTTGATTACACACAGGTGGATTGCATTTATCATCATTAGTCATTTAGGTCAACATTGGATAATTCAGAGATCCTCACTGAACTTCTGGAGAGAGTTTGCTGCACTGAAAGTAAAGGGGCTGAATAATTTTGCACGCCCAATTTTTCAGTTTTTGATTTGTTAAAAAAGTTTGAAATATCCAATAAATGTCGTTCCACTTCATGATTGTGTCCCACTTGTTGTTGATTCTTCACAAAAAAATACAGTTTTATATCTTTATGTTTGAAGCCTGAAATGTGGCAAAAGGTCGCAAAGTTCAAGGGGGCTGAATATAATAATAATAATATGTTTCTCTTTTTTTGAACATCCCCCATTCAGGCCAGCAGTGAGTCAGAGTCTGGTGTGTTCTCTATGTCATCATTCTCTGATGATGAGGACATGGGTTGGTCTAACTCCTGGCCCTTAACTGCCTGGCACTGTTTCCTGAAAGGTATGGATGCACGCAGGCGCGCACACACACACATACACAGAGAGAAATTGATAAGCTTTTCCTAGAATTATGGCCTTGAGTGCATTTACATTTTACTTGTGGAAAAAGCCTAGCTAACACATTGATAACAAGTGGCTGTGCAGTCTGGATTCAGGACTGTATCAGGCAACATATCACAGATATGTGGCATGGCATGGATGAAAGAGAACTTCCTCCAGTTGATCAGTAGTAAGATTGAGGCTATGCTTATTGGGACACCCAAGCAGGTCATCAGTGCTGGAAACATCTGCCTTACAGTCAATGGCTAGGCCATCCACCTGTCCACTGTGTCGTGACGTTGTATTAGTTAATGTGACGACTGTTGTTCATCGAATGATTAAAGTTTCTAATTGCGTGATTAACTGAATCAAGCAATGATTAACTCATTAACCTGGGGCACCATGGGAAAACTAGTTTTTATTGAGTTTCTATTTCCCGAATTAACTCAAAGAATATCAGAATATCGATTTTTACAACAGCCGCTAATTAACCAGTTGCCTCTACCAATCTCGTTCTGAACGTTGTATAGCCCGTGAATCTGCACGGACCCGGGTCTCACCAATGAGTTTGTACCACACCAATCTTAGTTGAATATTTATTTACTAAAAAGCTAAAATTATAATAAAAGATACACATAGACAAAGCACATTATCGGCTATTGATTAGAACTTAGTATAATGGGCCAACACACTATGGCGTGTGTTACCCACAATGGGGATTTCAAGAGAGAGAAAAAAGAAAGTACACGAGAAATATACATTTGGGTGAATTTGTCAGTTATGCTATTCTAACCCTAGCCTTGCCCCAAACTGTCGCTCTTATGGGTCAGAATATAATGATGTAATTACGTGGGGATGATCTCAGAGGATTCTCTGTGTGGACCGTCCAGGCTGCTCGATGACGCACTACTCCGGCGCACCTCTCTGACTGTCCTCCCGATGTCAATGTCCTTTTGGCTTAGGAGTCTGTTCCCTCACCCTTTGCTCTGGAAGGGGTCTTCTGAGGACAGACAGCTCTGTAGCTCAGAGCTCACAGCATAGGAATGAAACCCTTTAGATACCACAATTCGATGGGAGATGGAGGCTAGGTGGTTCGACTTGAATTCACCTGCTTAGACACAGCTACTCATCCGTAGCTTGGGTAGAAAATGATTTCTTTGTCTTCAAACTTGTTCTGGGTTTGTTGACTTTTTAGACCTTGCTGCAGCTTGGGTCAGGTAGTCTTCCTGTAAATTCTATACTCACAGGTTTTATACCCTTGGGTCAGAAGTGGGCGTAACCGCCTTTAGGGCAATTTTCTGGGCGTACCAAGTTAATGAGGCAAGGTCTAGATTTGATTCAAATCCAATTTTAGACAACTAACTTAACATTTAATCTTCCCCAAAACATTCTCTTTGATTTGGATATTTTCCATACAACGTACAATGGGGCGGCAGCGTAGCCTAGTGGTTAGAGCGATGGACTAGTAACCAGAAGGTTGCAAGTTCAAACCCCCGAGCTGACAAGGTACAAATCTGTCGTTCTGCCCCTGAACAGGCAGTTAACCCACTGGCCGTCATTGAAAATAAGAATTTGTTCTTAACTGACTTGCCTAAAGGTAAATAAATAAATAAACATCAAACATGTACTAGGAAAACTCTTCACATTACAATGTTTTCGTAATAACGTAATCTATTAACCTTTAATAACAAAACAAAAATGACATACATTTTCATATTCCATCTATCGTCTTGACCACCATTGTGGCTGACGGAAACCAAAATAATAAAGTCCCTTTATTTCATGTTTAATGTTCAGTTGAGCTGTAATGAAAAGTGTTATATTAAATATATTCTTTTTTTAAGCCTGTGTTTCCTCTGTGTGAGTTGCTAACTTAATCCAGAGTGAACATAAATTCATAGGGAAATATCAGCCTCTGGTGTTTAGACAGCAGTATGACAGGCCAATACGGTTTGTTCTTCTTGGTAAGTAAGGATGTATCAATAAGAAGCATCAAAAGTCAAGTCTCAAGGCAAGAAGAAATTTCTGTCTCTCTCTCTCTACTTACTCTATTTGACTAAATGTTTTGCTGTTATCCTCCTATTCAGGCACCCGGTTGCGGTTCCACAGGGGTTCTAACAAGGAGTGGCAAGAGGCTGAGGACCTGGGAGACTCTGATGACGAGTCAGATGATGATGAGAGAATAATGCCGTCCACTGCCCGAAAGGTAGCAAAATGTTTTACAGCAACAAAAAAATAATCGAGCTAATCCCTCCCTGTTTGTTTGTTTTCTTCCGTTTGATGCCTTATGAACATGCCCTTGCTAATCGCCAGATCTGATATGATTGGCTAGACTCCCTCTCACATTTTTTTCTCTGGATGTTGATTGATTTACAGAGCTACGGTTCGGAAGGTCTGAAGCTAGTGGCCCACGAGGAGAACGTGTCGTACGGCCAGGCTGTCCTCAAACTCACCTTTGACCCCGGCTCGCCAGAAGATGGCCTCTTAACGGCGGAGTGCAGATTTGATCACCCCTTTTTTGTGAAAAACAAAGGTAAAAGAACGAAATGTCTTTGAATTGTTAACAAGATAACTGAATCAGTTAAGGGAACATGGCAAACTGGAACTGCGTGCATAATGATAAATGCAGGCGGTATTATTCTGAAATCCTAGATATTTTATTTACCTTAATTTAACTAGGCAAGTCAGTTAAGAACAAATTCTTATTTTCAATGATGGCCTAGGAACAGTGGGTTAACGACAGATTTGTACCTTGTCAGCTCGGGGATTTGAAGTTGCAAACTTTCGGTTACTAGTCCAAATCTCCAACCACTAGGCTACCCTGCCGCCCCTATCATCAGATTGATTAAGCAAATGTTCAGCTCTTGATGTTCAATGGCCTATTGGTAGGATCATCTTTGAGATTGTATGGTGATAGGGCTTTATAGTACAGGCCAGATGTACATATTTTTTGTGTATTTAAAAAAAATGTTTACAATTCCATTTCTCTTCCTGTCCCAGGCTGGTCCTCGTTCTATCCCAGCCTGACGGTGGTGCAGCACGGTATCCCCTGCTATGAGATGCAGGTGGGGGACCTATGTCTTCCTCCAGGCCACAGAGACTCCATAAACTGTGACGACTCTGTTGTCTTCGACACCTTCAGGAGGTACAGAATAATATTCGGAATATTATTCAGACAATATCAATGCCTCAGTATGACACAGTAGATAAGATTTTAGTGAAATTATATAAATTGTGTTAATCTTCCCTATCTCTTCATATCCATCTCCAGTTATGACTTCACCCCTCTGGACTCTTCAGCTGTCTATGTGCTGAGCAGCATGGCCAGGCAGCGTAGGACCTCCCAGTCCAGCAGTGGCGCTGTCTCCCCTGACCCAGAGAAACTCTCCAGTTCCTTCCACCCCTCCTCCACCAGCAAATCAAACAGGAGCAATACCTCAGGGACAGCCCCTGGCGGGGCCACACCCACCAAATGCAAGCGGCCAATGAACGCCTTCATGCTCTTCGCTAAGAAGTACAGGTTGGAGTACACACAGATGTACCCTGGGAAGGATAACAGGTGGGTAGGCAGACCAAACGTGTGTGTGTGCATGTGTGTAAAACATAATTTTCTGGGGGGGATGGTCAGTAGTACATCCGTCCTGTTCTGACAAATTGTTTACAAAATGAAAGGATCTCTATGTTAGGAACGTCTCTGAGTAGATTATTGCTTTAGACCAGAGCCACAGGTAGGATTACAGTAGCAGAGAAAAGAGTGTTGTCTCTCACAGTAATTAATAAAGTTCCACACACATGAGTGACTGAATTAATTAATGAATTATGGTAGAAATTATAGTATGTCCTTGTGTCCCTATACAGAGCCATCAGTGTAATCCTGGGTGATAAGTGGAAGAAGATGAAGAACGAGGAAAGGAGGATGTACACCATGGAGGCCAAGGCTCTGGCTGACGAGCAGAAGAGACTCAACCCTGACTGCTGGAAACGCAAGAGAACCAACTCAGTAAGTTGATCACAGTGACCACGTTTACATGCAGACCAATATTCCCTTATTATTCTGGATACTCAAGTATTCAGTTTTCGAGTTGACACACAAACATCATATCCGGTTTACAATAACCCGAAAAGCTTTTATCCTGGCTGTAGGAAAGCCGGATAAGATGCCTGGGATATATGCTGATCTTAGACTGGATACTGTGGCATGTAAACATCTTATCCCATTTACGGTTGTTTTTTGCGGTCTGTGTAGGCTGTTATTATAGGCATGATCATAAAGTTCCAACTGAAATTATCCAGGTATATAGTTTACCAGGCAACTGTGCCAAATTCAGGGCTTAGCTAAAACAAATAGTGATGATGTAAGGTCACAGATTTATAAAACCTATAGGGCACTTTGCCAAAAATGTCACAGCAGCCTATCAATGGAAAGATAGGATTGCACACTCTAGGTATAATAACGCTGTGTGCAAGTTCTGAGCATGCTTTAAAGGCTCAGTACACTAAAAATTCAGTTTTCCTGTGTTTTGTATAATATTAACAGCTGGTTAAACGAACACTGTAAAAGTGTTAAACCATGTGATCAGTGTTATTTCCTGATGGTTTCTTTTTGAAAATACAATCTACATAGGATGTTCTAATCAGCAGGTTTGCATGGGCGGGAGTTTCGGCTTTCCATTGTGACATCACCATGCAGTAAATTGGTTAATAGGCCAATTACAAAGACTTCTAAAACTCTCTGCCAATAACAGCTAGTTTTCAGTTTTCCCTTCCCCACTCAGACCACTCCCAGACAGTCCTAGCAAAAAACAAAACACAGTTTTTTTGCTAAGCTATTTTTTGCCAATTTTAATGTAAATCTATTAGAGTAAGGTACTTAATTGTTACCCAGAAATGATTTGATATTGACATAAAAATGTCTGCATTGGGCCTTTACCCTCCACCGCTCTCTTTCTCTCTCCTCAGGGGTCCCAGCACCAATAGATGGCCTGGTGAACAGACCGACCAGGTGAACAGACCGACCAGGCGACCCCACTAGCCTCTCTAGCCTGGTCCCAGATCTGTTTGTGCTGTATAGCCAACTATGGTCGTTGGACCATAAGACAGCACAAACAGACCTGGAACCAGGCTACTCTCTCTCTCTGCTCACCTGTCAAATTGATGAGACATAACTGTGATGCTGAATACACTTGCTTTTATAACTAAGAGACCTTATAGATAGGCCTACAAGATAAAACAACAACTATGAACTATATATTAAAAAGCAGGTCATAAAGTGTAACTAACCGTGCTTATATTTTCTTACATTTTAAAATGACAAAAGATGCCTTGTTATTCCTCTATAAAAAAAGGAAAGGCTCAGTTTTATTTCTTCAGGTAATTTCATATTTCGAGGCATGAAACCTTGAGATCAGGGTTGCAAAATTCTGGTAACTTTCCAAAGATTCCCCAGGTTTTCCAGAAATTCAGGTTGAAAGATTCCCAGAATCAGGAGGGTATAAGCAAGAAATCCAGAATCCTCCAACCAGGAATTCTGGAAAACTTGAGAATTTTGGTAGAAATACTGGAAATTGAGAATCCTACTTGAGACCCAGTGGTGCTAAGTTCGGTTAAGGAAGGAGGAGCAGTGATACAAAAGTTATATTTTTAATTGTAAAATAAATAAGGGGGATTTTAAATAGCTTTGGTAACACTTTATTTTAAGGGTCCATAATAAAGCATTTATAAGGCATTTACAAACCGCTTGCTCATCATTTATTAATCATGCAGGAATGTCTACCAATGGCATGTCCATCTTTTTGTGAGAAATTACACTGGTCACTCAAAATATTTATAAAATATTAATAAAGTATAAATAGTGCTCACTGGACTGCAAAAATACTTTACTAATTATTAGTAAATGGTTTACAAATGTGGGCGTAATGATTAATAAATGGTGACCACACAATTTATAACTGCCTTATTAAATGGTTTAATACGGAACCTTAAAATTGTGTTTTTTCTCTTCTCAGCTGTAGTTCATATTGACTTATATTTGTACAACTCAATATATTGCACAGATTGATAAAGCCTTTCATGCATTGTGTCATACAGTACATGACCAAAAGTATGTGGACACCTGCTCGTCGAACATCTCATTCCAAAATCATGGGCATTAATATGGAGTTGTTCCTCCTTTGCTGATATAACAGCCTCTACTCTTCTGGGAACGCTTTCCACTTGATGTTGGAACATTGCTGCCGGGCCATTTTTTTTTATTTAACCTTTATTTAACTACGCAAGTCAGTTAAGAACAAATTCTTATTTACAATGATGGCCAAACCCGGACGAAGCTGGGCCAATTGTGTGCCTTGCCTAGTCTCGCATTGTCTTGTTTTGATCTCAGTTTTTTGTTATTATTATTGTTACTCTCAGAAGGACCAACCAAAAGCATCTGTTGGAGACACAGGTAGAGTGGCGAAGGAGCTGATCCCCCTTAACTCCTTATAAGGAACCACTCTTCTGGCCTCTGGTCATTCTCAAGCATGCTTCTCCTCGCACTCTTGTGAGCAGTGAAATGCTGAGATACATCTCACTTATATCAGAGAACCAGGGTTACAAAAGTAACCTTAAGTTCTCTTTCAAATACTAATTTCAATGTATCACATACTCTATGGTGATATGGCCAACTCTCGTATCGCAAACATGCTCACCGAAGCCAGGGTAGTCCCAACATCAGCAACCCTCAAGAGGCTCCGAAGCTGAGGAAGTGCGCATGCAAGAAGTTGCAGAAACAAGTTGTTGGGAAAACTTCATAACAAAGTGAGGGGAAGCCCAAAACATGGTGCGCAAATCTCAGTTTAATGAGATATGTCTCTTTCGAGGGTGGTAACCAAATGATTGAAAGCATTACACCCTTGCCTGAGCCTTCGTTCAATCCAAGTAGATGTGCAATGCGTGTACTGGACAACAACAGGAACGCCCTTATAGGCTCCAAGGTGCGACAAAAATAAATTGTCGACCTGGACCAAAGGATGGGGTTAGGTATAGGGTTAGCCTGAAAAACCCTGGGGCAGAATGCGGGTGTGAACAGTGGCTGGTAGAGCACTGTCCACACACTCACTTTAGGGATGCCAAAAGCAAAAGATGGAGGAATATTGCTTCTCAGCGGCTAGTAGCTGCTGTGAAAGAATCTTAAGCACAATAGACATGTCCCAGGTTGAGTAACCTCATCCCTAGGCTATTGCGCACGGTGCAATATAAGCCTTGGATATCAACGATTCAAAGTTGGCCTTAGTGGGAGTGACGATATAATTTTATGGGAGTGACCTACTGAGTAATGTATTTGTCATCATTAAATTTTGGAGAATCACATGACTGCAAAGAGTGGGGAGGGTTAAGGGGAAGGTGTTGTGGGTGACGATTGGTTGGTAGATTAAGCCAATGCCTATGCAATGGGAGTTTCTCCCGTTCTTTCTGTATTGGCTAACGAAGGCCAACAAGTTTGACGCGTTGGTCCACCAGACCTTCTCTCTGTCCAAAAAAGTCCTGCAAGGAGCATAAGACCATGGAACACAGTGTAGGACGAAACGATCTGTTTAGTCATACCACTTCTGTAAAACAGAGAGAATGCATAAGGAGGTTGGCCCTCTTTTTCAAGAGTTGAAGACCTGCATTTCTTTCCTTAAAATGTAAAAAATAAATGTAAAAAATAATCTCACCAGCTATGCCCCGAGAGAGTAGAGAATTGCTTTGTTTGCTAGGGTATAAACCCTGCATAAACCCTGCCAGGACTGGTTGTGAGTAGGGTATAACTGCTGCCTGAAAGTCACTGGCCATCGAGGGGCTCGAAAATGAGGGGGAGGCCCTATTCCCTTGCTCTGTGTAGACGGAAAAGGGAGGGTAGGTAACATAGTTGAAAAAGCATACGGCATCCCTCTATTTCATTGGTTTGTCAGCTCTCCCGCCCCAAATGGCGTGGTCACCGTTTTTGGGATGGGGTCTCCCATGGCCCTCACACGGTCTTTGCTTCTATCAGGGTGCAGAAAGTCAGTCTGGATAGATGTGGGAAGTGGGCTCTCTCTAGACAGAGCAGGCAATGTATCTGAAGGAAGAAGTATTCAAAATCCTGTATTCATAAAAAAAAATCCTGTATTCACTGAGAAGTAGAAAAGCAATTGACACAAAGCAAAAACCTTTCGTTCAGTACTCAACCTCTCAACAGGGTCTGAAGAGCTACGCTCAGCAAAAATATCCTACACGGTTCGCTTCAGCGCAAATAAGCAGGAAACAGGGTCATGCTGAGATCTAGAGAGCAATAGTCCTCAAGGGGAAGATGAACGAGAATGGCCATAGGCTTGGAGAGTGGCTCCTTATAAGAAGATGAGGGGCTCATCTCATTTTCCACTCTTGTCTCCAACATATGATTTCTATTGGCCCTTCCAAGAGTATTGGTGATCCTAGCGAATCCCCATATGTGATACATCAAAATGAGTATTTGAAGGAGAACCCTTATGTTATTGTTCCATTGCAAAACATTTTGAAAGGTTTCCTTCCTTGCTCTAATGAACATAACTCAGATACCCTGTTTCCTGATTCACACTGTAGGGTCGAACCAACATATTATTATAGCTTGGATATTTTCTTTTCACATTGTGCTTTCTAGCATGGTTTCAGGAACTGTGATAGATGTATAACCAGGCCTCTCAGTACAGCTCGGCCAGGCTTGGCTTAGCCCTTTAGTGTGAATCAGGCATCTAGTTGCTAAACCAGCTGGTCGTGTGCCGATGATGATGTATGTTTCTACACATGGATGTTTTGCACACTCATCCAAACAGCACTTCAGGCCCAAGCCTTCACTTTTAGTGTTTTAATTTCTTTTTGCACTTTATATACAGTACATATGTAATCTTATACAGTACAACCAATTAAATGTATGCTAGTGGAAGCTACTGGTAACTGCCAAAATAAAGGAAACGTGAGTAATGAGGGATACAAAGTATATCGAAAGCAGGTGCTTCCACACTTATGTGGTTCCTGAGTTAATTAAGCAATTAAAACATCACATCGTGCTAAGGGTAATGTATAAAATGCCCAGTTGCCCATTATTTTGAAATAGGGGTTTAAAGGGTGTGTGTGTGTGTGTGTGTGTGTGTGTGTGTGTGTGTGTGTGTGTGTGTGTGTGTGTGTGTGTGTGTGTGTGTGTGTGTGTGTGTGTGTGTGTGTGTGTGTGTGTGTGTGTGTGTGTGTGTGTGTGTATTTGTATTTATTATGGATCCCTATTAGCTACTCTTCCTGGGGTCCAGCAAAATTAAGGCAGTTTATACCATTTTTAAAACATTACAATACATTTACAGATTTCACAACACACTGTGTGCCCTCAGGCCCCTACTCCACCACTACCACATATCTACAGTACTAAATCCATGTGTATGTGTAGTGCTTATGTTATCGTGTGTGTGTGTATGCGCCAATGTTTGTGTTGCATCACAGTCCCCGCTGTTCCATAAGGTGTTTTTTTAATATGTTTTTTAAATCAAATTTTACTGCTGGCATGAGTTACTTGATGTGGAAAGGAGTTCCATGTAGTCATGACTCTATGTAGTACTGTGTGCCTCCCATAGTCTGTTCTGGACTTGGGGACTGTGAAGAGACCTCTTGTGGCATGTCTTATGGGGTATGCATGGGTATCCAAGCTGTGTGACAGTAGTTTAGACAGACAGCTCGGTGCATTCAACATGTCAATACCTCTCATAAATAAAAGTAGTGATGAAGTCAATCTCTCCTCCACTTTCAGCCACGAGAGACTTGACATGCATATTATTAATATTAGCTCTCTGTGTACATCCAAGGGTCAGCCGTGCTGCTCTGTTCTGAGCCAATTGTACATTTCCAAAGTCCTTTTTTGTGGCACCTGACCGTATGACTGAACAGTAGTCAAGGTGTGACAAAACTAGGGCCTGTAGGACCTGCCTTGATGATAGTGTTGTTAAGAAGGCAGAGCAGCAATTTATTATGGACAGACTTCTCCCCATCTTAGCTACTGTTGTATCAATATGTTTTAACCATGACAGTTTACAATCTAGGGTTACTCCAAGCAGTTCAGTCATCTCAACTTGCTCAAGTTCCACATGATTTATTACAATATTTAGTTGAGGTTTAGGGTTTAGTGAGAGTTTTGTTCCAAATAAAATGATTTTAGTTGTAGAAATATTTAGGGCTAACTTATTCCTTGCCACCCACTCTGAAACTAACTGCAGCTCTTTGTTGAGTGTTGAGTCATCTGCATACATAGGCACTCTGGCTTTACTCAAAGTCAAAAACATGTAAAAAAGCAAGGGTCCTAAACAGCTACCCTGGGGAATTCCTGATTCTAACTGGATTATATTTGAGAGGCTTCCATTAAAGAACACCCGCTGTGTTCTGTTAGAGAAGTAACTCGTTCTCCTCTCAGATATAGATACCTTATTCCTTATGATTTATTTTTGGACTGAAATCTAGAGGCTTGATGTTGGTGTTTCCTTTATTTGGCAGTTACCTGTGTATAAAATGACATACGAAATAATCTTCAAGAGATCTATCAGTTTTTACATTGACACAAACATGGCCAAACTGTATACAGTAGGTCTAGCCTGAGTGCCAGTCTGTTTTGTGCTCTATGGCATGACAATGAATGACAAGGAGTTGGCAGTACAGCATAAAAAGACTGGCACCCAGGCTAGTACAGGTCATGTGATGTTTTGCTTGCAGGTTGCCATGGCGTTGAATTTATACAGCTTTGTTGTTGATAATGTACAGGTCCATGCCCCACCAAACTCAAAATATCCTTGTACTATATTTTAAATAAAAGTTTAAATTTGCAATCTTATTCACCTGTCCTATCTTTTGTTTTTGCACGTCTTGAGCATTTAAGAGGTAGCCAGCTAATTGTAGGAGGGACAGCTCAGTTTTCATGAATAATTTGTAAGATGATCTTAGCAAAGCTGAAGATTTCCCTCAGATCTCTCAGGTTTTCCTCCCGAGTGGTGCAGTGGTCTAAGGTACTGCATCGCAGTGCTAACTGTGCCACTATAGATTCTGGGTTCGAGTCCAGGCTCTGTCGCAGCCGGCCGCAACCGGGAGACCCATGAGGAGCGCACAATTGGCCCAGCATTGTCCGGGATAGGTGAGGATTTGGTCTGCAGGGATGTCCTTGTCCCATCATGCACTAGCGACTCCTGTGGCGGGCCGGACGCAGTGCACGCTAACACTGTCGCTGGTGTACAGTGTTTCCTCCGACACATTGGTGCGGCTGGCTTCCGGGTTAAGTAGGCATTGTGTCAAGAAGCAGTGCGGCTTGGTTGGGTTGTGTTTCGGAGGACACACGTCTCTCGACTTTCGCCTCTCCCGAGTTGTACGGGAGTTGCAGCGATGAGACAAGACTGTAACTACCAATTGGATACCATGAAAAGGGGGTAAAAAAAAACACTGATCTCCTAGGTTTTCATGTCTCTCAATAGCCATGTGATCTATATGTGCTTACAATACACAATTTCACAACGAGCAAAACCATCTTCCTGTTACCTTAGAAATGAGTCGGCCACCCTCAAGGTGTCCATATTTTTCAGCGCTTCAGGCACACATACCGGAAACACATGAAGTGACCGTTGAGTCACAGCAACTTCCTCTTATACATTCAGGACATGCATTGGTAGTACCCAACTGCTAACGATCATCAGGTCGCTAATGGCCTGGTACTCACAGCACTATTGTCCAACTAACCACTGATGTCAAGGCAAATGCAATTGAAAATCACATCAAACACTTATCATCAAAACAGTATGTGCTTTTAAAACTAACTGATTTATCAATTTCAAGAAAAAAGTTCAATAGGTTGAAACTGAGTGGAACACATTGTGGATATTGTTTCAAAGCCTAACACACCAAATGGGCAGCTCTTTTTTTAGGTGATGATTATTCAAAACAACCATATGCATATTAGAGTGGAACAGGGGAACCCAAAAACAGACTCAGATGAGTAGACTGGGATGAAGTAACCAAGGTATTTATTGAAACACGGGGAAGATGGAGTGCAGGTCAGGGGAAGCTCGGGCACGTAGCTGGAAACCAGGTGCGGAGGCTGAGGCTGGAGCGAGAGGGGTTGAGACAGGGTAAGCAGGTCCGGAGGGGAATCCAAGGGAGTAGTGGAGTGGGGAAACCAGGACAGAGTAGCAGGATGACGAGATGTGGGACTGGAGACAGGTACCACAGTCAGAGCGGGCAGAACTGTAGTGGAGAGGAAAACAGCGTCAGGCAAGGAAAACAGGCACAACAGGATTTTTTATTTTTATTTTATTTCACCTTTACCTTTACTTCACCTTTACCTTCACCAGGTAGGCAAGTTGAGAACAAGTTCTCATTTACAATTGCGACCTGGCCAAGATAAAGCAAAGCAGTTCGACACATACAACGACACAGAGTTACACATGGAGTAAAACAAACATACAGTCAATAATACAGTACAAACAAGTCTATATAAGGCAAAAAAAGGCCATGGTGGCAAAAACAGGATAACAGGATCTGAATAGTAGCTGGTGGGGATCTGCTCTGACTCCAGCACACCTGTCTCCGCCCACACAATCATACACACACAGAGAGAGAGGGAGACAGAGAGAGTACTGGGGGAGTGGCGGCAGGTTAAGGAGACACAGGATGAGCAGTAGAGGGGGTTGCAGGAGCAGATGTGACAGTTTATGCACAAGCATAGGACTTTATTTGAGCCTAAGCCTGAAAAAAAAAAACTGAATTAAAATAAGGATTGTGTCGTTATACAATACATTGCCTACTGCATATATGGCAGAAAAACATGACATTTTTATTTATTTAAGGTATCTTTGGTACAAACCATGCCTTTGGAATGTATTCAGACCCATTGACTTTTTCCAAATTTTGTTACGTTACAGGCTCAGAGGCTGACTACACCGCTCGCGTCACGTGCGCGAGCATTGCACAATAAATTTAGGAATCTATGTTATTCAATTATTGCACCCACACTGCTCGCGCTCGCCAACGAGTGTCTGCGTTGCCAAGGGCTAAAATAGAAGTAATTCCTATTTCTGACGCAGATCGCGTTTTAAGTCCTGCCTCTCCCATCTCCTCATTGGTTTATAGAAGCAGGTACCCACGTGCCATCTCCTCATTGGTTATACCCACGTGGGTGATTGAAAGACGAACTGTTTTGCCGGTTGTCGTGGTAATACTATGAACGTGTAGATGCCAAACACCGTATAAGTTCAAAGATGAAAAAGCCTGGAAGGAGGAGAGATGACTAGAAACAATTCGGTTGACCGTTTTATGTGTGGATTAATTGTCGGAGTAGAGGACCTTGTGCATTTCAGGTAAAATAACTCAATGTTTATATCCCAGTACAAATTAGCTAGCAACAGCAAGCTAGCTAAATAGGACAAATTAGCTAGCAAGTGCATGCTAACTAGCTAAATTGCCATACATATTTAAGGCTTTTCGACCTGTCCCCAAATTAATGTCATTAGTTCAGAGTTTGTTTTGATATTTTAACCTGTGTATAGTGATCGCGTTTGGTTTAGGGCAAAATAATAATAATAAAATAAATAAATGTATGCACAATAGCTCACGGTGGCGCATGCGCGCTGCCAGTTTGCGTTCTGTGGTATTCTAAAATTGATTCAATTGTATTTTTTCCTCCACCTACACACAAAACCCCATAATGACAAAGCAAAAACATGTTTTTAGAAATGTTTGCAAATGTATAAAAAATATCAAACTGAAATAACACATTTATAAGAATTCAGACCCTTTAGTCAGGCTGGACGGGGTGCGTCGCTGCACAGCTATTTTTAGGTCTCTCCAGAGATATTCGATCGGGTTCAAGTCAGGGCTCTGGCTGGGCCACTCAAGGACATTCAGAGACTTGTCCCGAAGCCACTCCTGCGTTGTCTTGGCTGTGTGCTTAGGGTCTTTGTCCTTTTGGAAGATGAACCTTCGCCCTAGTCTGAGGTCCTGAGCGCTCTGGAGCAGGTTTTCATCAAGGATCTCTCTGTACTATGCTCCGTTCATCTTTCCTTCCTTTAATCCTGACAAGTCTCCCAGTCCCTGCCACTGAAAAACATCCCCGCAGCATGATGCTGCCACCACCATGCTTCATTGTATGGCTGGTGCCAGGTTTCCTCCAGACGTGATGCTTTGCATTCAAGCCAAATACTTTTTTCTTGGTTTCATCAGACTAGAAAATCTTGTTTTTCATGGTCAGAGAGTCATTTAGGTGCCTTTTGGCAAACTCCAAGCAGGCTGTCATGTGCCTTTTACTGAGGAGTGGATTCCATCTGGCCACTCTACCATAAAGGCCTGATTGGTGGAGTGCTGCAGTGATGGTTGTCCGTCTGGAAGATTCTCCCATCTCCACAGAGGAACTCTGGAGCTCTGTCAGAGTGACCATCGGGTTCTTGGTCACCTCCCTGACCAAGGCCCTTCTCCCCCGATTGCTCAATTTGGCCGGGCGACTAGCTCTAGGAAGAGTCTTAATGGTTTCTTTCAAACTACTACCATTTAAGAATGATGGAAGCCACTGTGTTCTTGGGGACCTTCAATGCTGCAGAAATGTTTCGGTACCCTTCCCCAGATCTGTGCCTCGACACAATCTTGTCTACCGACAATTCCTTGCACCTTATGGCTTGGTTTTTGCTCTGACGTACATTGTCAACTATGGAACCTTATATGGACAGGTGTGCATTTCCAAATCATGTCCAACCAATTGATTTTACCACAGGTGGACTCCAAGTTGTAGAAACATCTCAAGAATGATCAATGGAAACAGGATGCACCTGAGCAAAGGGTCTGAATACTTATGTAAATAAGATATTTCCATTTTTTTTTATAAACATGCGGAAATGTCTGAACCTGTTTTTCGCTTGTCATTATGGAGTATTGTGATAGATTAATGAGGAAAAAACTACATTTAAATACATTTTAGAATAAGGAATAACATAACAAATTGTGGAAAAAGTCATGGTGTCTGAATTCTTTCCGAATGGTCTGTAATTGGTCTAGCCTAAATTAAACAAATTAAGAGTTAGTCTATAGTGAATTTGTAGCCTATTTGATTTTGAATAGCCGAGTAACAGGTCATTGTTTATATTTTCATAATTAATAGGCTGACATGTTACCTTTAGCAACAGAGCTGGCATTGTTTATTTAGCTGGATAGAGTCAAGGATACATTTAGCATTATTCGAAAAGCCTACTGCAACATGTATCTTGTTTTCGTTTCCCTTGCAATACGTTTGATTAGTAATAGGGTTAAAGTAAATAAACCAGTCCCAAAACAGATTATTTTTACAAAATAAAAAATCAACCCCCAAGGCGCGCGGTCAAATGATTTTCTGCTCATCATTACACTGTTGTCTTTCTAAAGTAAATCAACATCTTCACCCTCCTTATCATTTAGTTAGGCCTAATTTAAATTAAATTGTGAAGTAAGGTGCACAATTATCACCCATTCATCCATTTGTCATTCGTTCAGTGAGGAGAGAGAGACACATTAGTGCCTGCCTGGGTACCAACGTCCTACAGCAGGTTGTTTTGGCAAAATGTGTTGGGAATAGGTGTGAAATAAAACAAACACAAGGTTTTTCTGTTTGTGATTTCAAAATAATTTTTGGGGGGGCAGATTTTTTTTACACTGAACAAAAATATAAAATGCAACTTAAAGTGTTGGTCCCATGTTTTATTAACTGAAATAAAATCCCAGGAATGTTCTATATGCCCAAAAAGCGTATTTCTCGCAAATTTTGTGCACAAATTTGTTTACATCCCTGTTAGTGAGCATTTCTCCTTTGCCAAGATAATCCATCCGCCTGGCAGGTGTGGCATATCAAGAAGCTGATTATTACACAGATGCACCTTATGCTGGGGACAATAAAAGGTCACTCTAAAATGTGCAGTTTTGTCACACAACACAATGCCACAGATATCTCAAGATTTGAGGGAGTGTGCAATTGGCATGCTGACTGCAGGATTGTCCACCAGAGCTGTTGCCAGATGATTTAATGTTCATTTCTCTACCATGTCTTAGAGAATTTGGCAGTATGTCCAACCGGTGATACGTTGGGCAGACCGCACCACCCTCTACACAGCCCACAACCGCAGGGCTCTCCAGAGGGTGGTGCGGTCCGCCCAACTCATCACCGGGGGCACACTGCCTGCCCTCCAGGACAGCTACAGTACCCGATGTCACAGGAAGGGCAAAAAGATGATCAAGGACAATCATCCGAGCCACGGCCTGTTCACAACTTACAGACTTGTTTACGTGCTGCTGTGCGTAACCTTACTTTGCTAACCTTACTTTGCTAACTGACAACTTTACAGTTTTTACTTTTTAATTGCCGTTTATATTTTGAGTTTTTCCCTTACTCAACTTTTTTAAATTCAACTATTTCACTCCGGACACCTTATCTGGACATGGTTCGTCAGGAATTCCAACAGCTGAAGCTAAGTAGTAACATTAACATGATGCCTTCTAATTGCAGTCGCTGTACTCATAATATACAGGAGAACAATTGCCTTACGGCGAGGATAGCTGTGCTGCAAGCCCAGCTTCAGACGCAATTGTCAGGCAAGGGTAATTTCAATGTAGGAAAGGATGAAACAGCGTCTGTGCCACCAGTAAGTTCAGATAGTAGTATAAATCCCCTCGCACTGTCCCCGCAGCCGGACAACTTTCTCATGGCTCTACTCCTCCCGTTACGGGGTCTGAGACGCCGAAGCCTCCCACCATTAGCTCTGACAAATTGAAAACCCTAGTCATTGGCGACTCCATTACCCGCAGTATTATACTTAAGACGAATAATCCAGCGATCATACACTGTTTACCAGGAGGCAGGGCTACCGACGTTAAGGCTAATCTGAAGATGGTGCTGGCTAAAGCTAAAACTGGCGAGTGTAGAGCGTATAGGGGTATTGTTATCCACGTCGGTACCAACGATGTTAGGATGAAACAGTCAGAGGTCACCAAGCGCAACATAGCTTCAGCGTGTAAATCAGCTAGAAAGATGTGTCGGCATCGAGTAATTATCTCTGGCTCCCTCCCAGTTAGGGGGAGTGATGAGCTCTACAGCAGAGTCTCACAACTCAATCGCTGGTTGAAAGCTGTTTTCTGCCCCTCCCAAAAGATAGGATTTGTAGATAATTGGCCCTCTTTCTGGGACTCACCCACAAACAGGACCAAGCCTGGCCTGTTGAGAAGTGACGGACTCCATCCTAGCTGGAGGGGTGCTCTTATCTTATCTATGAACATAGACAGGGCCATAACTCCCCTAGCTCCACAATGATATAGGGTGCAGGCCAGGCAGCAGGCTGTTAGCCAGCCTGCCAGCTTAGTGGAGTCTGCCACTAGCACAGTCAGTGTAGTCAGCTCAGCTATCCCCATTGAGACCGTGTCTGTGCCTCGACCTAGGTTGGACAAAACTAAACATGGCGGTGTTCGCCTTAGCAATCTCACTAGAATAAAGACCTCCATTCCTGCCATTATTGAAAGAGATTGTGAAACCTCACATCTCAAAATAGGGCTACTTAATGTTAGATCCCTCACTTCCAAGGCAGTTATAGTCAAAGAACTAATCACTGATCATAATCTTGATGTGATTGGCCTGACTGAAACATGGCTTAAGCCTGATGAATTTACTGTGTTAACTGAGGCCTCACCTCCTCGTTACACTAGTGACCATATCCCCCGCGCATCCCGCAAAGACAGGGGTGTTGCTAACATTTACAATAGCAAATTTCAATTTACAAAAAAAACAAAACGTTTTTGTCTTTTGTGCTTCTAGTCAAGAAATCTATGCAGCCTACTCAATCGTATTTTATAGCTACTGTTTACAGGCCTCCTGGGCCATATACAGCGTTCCCCACTGAGTTCCCTGAATTCCTATCGGACATTGTAGTCATAGCATATAATATTCACATTTTTGGTGACTAGTATTCACATGGAAAAGTCCACAGACCCACTCCAAAAGGCTTTCGGAGCCATCATCAATTCAGTGGGTTTTGTCCAACATGACCTACTCACTGCCACAGTCATACTCTTGACCTAGTTTTGTCCCATGGAATAAATGTTGTGGATCTTAATGTTTTTCCTCATAATCCTGGACTATCGGACCACCATTTAATTATGTTTGCAATCGCAACAAATAATCTGCTCAGACCCCAACCAAGGAGCATCAAAAGTTGTGCTATAAATTCTCAGACAACCCAAAGATTCCTTGATGCCTTTCCAGACTCCCTCTGCCTACCCAAGGACGTCAGAGGACAAAAATCAATTAACAACCTAACTGAGAAACTCAATTTAACCTTGCGCAAAACCCTAGATGCAGTTGCACCGCTAACGACTAAAAACATTTGTCATAAGAAACTAGCTCCCTGGTATACAGAAAATACCCGAGCTCTGAAGCAAGCTTCCAGAAAATTGGAACGGAAATGGCGCCACACCAAACTGGAAGTCTTCCGACTAGCTTGGAAAGACAGGACCATGCAGTATCGAAGAGCCCTCACTGCTGCTCGATCATCCTATTTTTCCAACCTAATTGAGGAAAATAAAAACAACCCCAAATGTATTTTTGATACTGTCACAAAGCTAACTAAAAAGCAGCATTCCCCAAGAGAGGATGGCTTTCACATCAGCAGTAATAAATTCATGAACTTCTTTGAGGAAAGGATCATGCTCATTAGAAAGCAAATTACAGACCCCTCATTAAATCTGCGTATTCCTCCAAAGGTCAGTTGTCCTGAGTATGCACAACTGCCAGGAGCTAGGATCAAGGTAGACACTCATGTGTTTTAGTACTATATCTCTTGAAACATTGATGAAAATAATCATGGCCTCTAAACCTTCAAGCTACATACTGGATCCTATTCCAACTAAACTACTGAAAGAGCTGCTTCCTGTGCTTGGCCCTCCTATGTTGAACATAATAAACGGCTCTCTATCCACCGAATGTGTACCAAACTCACTAAAAGTGGCAGTAATAAAGCCTCTCTTGAAAAAGCCAAACCTTGACCCAGAAAATATAAAAAACTATCAGCCTATATCGAATCTTCCATTACTCTCAAACATTTTAGAAAAGGCTGTTGCGCAGCAACTCACTGGCTTCCTGGAGACAAACAATGTATACAAAATGCTTCAGTCTGGTTTTAGACCCCATCATAGCACTGAGACTGCACTTGTGAAGGTGGTAAATTACCTTTTAATGGCATCAGACCGAGGCTCTGCATCTGTCCTCGTGCTCCTAGACCTTAGTACTGCTTTTGATACCATCGATCACCACATTCTTTTGGAGAGATTGGAAACCCAAATTGGTCGACACGGACAAGTTCTGGCCTGGATTAGATCTTATCTGTCGGAAAGATATCAATTTGTCTCTGTGAATGGTTTGTCCTCTGACAAATCAACTGTAAATTTCGTTGTTCCTATGCGGATGACACACAGCTGTACATTTCAATGAAACATGGTGAAGCCCCAAAATTGCCCTCGCTAGAAGCATGTGTTTCAGACATAAGGAAGTGGATGGCTGCAAACTTTCTACTTTTAAACTCGGACAAAACAGATGCTTGTTCTAGGTCCCAAGAAACAAAGAGATATTCTGTTGAATCTGACAATTAATCTTAATGGTTGTACAGTCGTCTCAAATAAAACTGTGAAGGACCTCGGCGTTACTCTGGACCCTGATCTCTCTTTTGAAGAACATATCAAGACCATTTCAAGGGCAGCTTTTTTCCATCTATGTAACATGGCAAAAATCAGAAACTTTCTGTCCAAAAATGATGCAGAAAAATTAATCCATGCTTTTGTCACTTCTAGGTTAGACTACTGCAATGCTCTACTTTCCGGCTACCCAGGAATAAAGCAATAAATACACTTCAGTTAGTGCTAAATACGGCTTCTAGAATCCTGACTAGAACCAAAAAATGTGATCATATTACTCCAGTGCTAGCCTCCCTACACTGGCTTCCTGTCAAGGCAAGGACTGATTTCAAGGTTTTACTGCTAACCTACAAAGCATTACATGGGCTTGCTCCTACCTATCTCTCTGATTTGGTCCTGCCGTACATACCTACACGTACGCTACGGTCACAAGACGCAGGCCTCCTAATTGTCCCTAGAATTTCTAAGCAAACAGCTGGAGGCAGGGCTTTCTCCTATAGAGCTCCATTTTTATGGAATGGCTCATCTCTTCAGTGGGTCATATGATTGAGTGTAGTCTGGCCCAGGAGTGGGAAGGTGAACGGAAAGGCTCTGGAGCAACAAACCGCTCTTGCTGTCTCTGCCTGGCCAGTTCCCCTTTTTCCACTGGGATTCTCTGCCTCTAACCCTACTACAGGGGCTGAGTCACTGGCTTACTGGGGCTCTTTCATACCGTCCCTGGGAGGGGTGCGTCACTTGAGTGGGTTGAGTCACTGATGCGATCTTCCTGTCTGGGTTCTTCCTAGGTTTTGGCCTTTCTATGGAAGTTTTTCCTAGCCACCGTGCTTCTACACCTGCATTGCTTGCTGTTTGGGGTTTTAGGCTGGGTTTCTGTACAGCACTTTGAGATATCAGCTGATGTATGAAGGGCTATATAAATACATTTGATTTGATTTACTAAATTATAGGTCATGAACATAATTTTGAGGTATTTAGAGTAAACAAACATCTACTGCCAGCTACACTGACGGTTGCATGGTTACACAAACCGTCTCGCTCAGTTCATAGACTCTATTTTGAGTGACTTTCTTTTCATAGACTCAGAATAACTACTTGCTCCCAATGAGGAGGGGAAGGTTTATTGTCATCTTTGACAGGAGACACCCTGTGTATGATGTGGTTAACCTGGCCACCTTGGTGTTGTCACAGCCCATGGCAAGGAAGAAGAGGGACAGGAAGTAACCTAGCAGGGAGGTCACAAAGGCAATCGTAGCAGCTCTCGCAAACTTAGCAGCTAAGTTGACCACACCCGCAGAGCCACTACAGGGATGTTGATCATGGCTTAGAACCGGTATTTGGGAAGAGACTCTGAAAATATAGTTTACCAAACTATCCATGACTTCACACTGGAATAAGTTAAGTTACACTAAAGCTACCCTTAATAAAATATACTTTACTTAACTAAAGTTACGATAAAAAAGTAGTTCACTAAATCTAAGCTACTTCGTGAAAAATTTTAATATGCAAATCTGAAATGCCATAGACTACAAACTACTTGTATTTCACTAATCCCCAACACTGCATATAACAAAACGGATGTCAGAGACGCATGCATGCACACAGAGGGGTTGGAACAACAGTTCTAACCTCAGCACAGCACCACTGCAGCAGTTTTAGTGGTTGCATGACTTGCTCAAGCGCACAACGGCAGGAGAAGGCATCTAGGATACTAGCACCATCAATCCAGCACACTGCTGACCAGAATTCCCTATGGGATCTCTATAGACATCATAAAAACAACAGGTTAATACTGAGGGGAAGTGTGGAGCTGAGGTATAGCTCACTATTTGGCTTTATCGGAAAATATATACAGTAGCACAATCTAATCTTCCCAGCAGGGATGTTGATTATGCCTGCAGTACAATACAGATGTCAGACAACAAAAGGGCTCTTTCTCAATTATAATATTTTATTGATTCTTCGTATCTTCTCTCCTCGCCTCCTCAACAAAACACATTGAAGAAGACCTGAAAGGGAGGGACATTGGAAAGATGAATTGAGAAAGATTTTAGGGGGAGGGGAACTACTGTACATGGGGAATCACTCACTGAGTTTTACAGGAAGACAGAGATGCAACAGTATCTAGCACAATCCCTCTTCCCAGAAAATAGAAAAAGGAAGGAATAGTCTCATTCATAGTCATGTCATGAACGTTTAAACTGTCTTTTGATGCTTGAAAGGACAGATGAACTGCTGAATGTATATCTGGCTGAACCCTCACCCTCCACTCCTCCCTGACTACCAAACCCCTCTTTTATAATTTCAGACAGAATAAAAGCATATTATTATGTGGTCATCAACAGCTCTTTAAATTACACCTTTTATATAAGTGTACAGTAACAGTCAAACGTTTGGACACACCTACTCATTCAGGAGATTTTCTTTATTTTTTAAACTATTTTGTACATGGTAGAATAACAGTGAAGACATCACAACTATGAAATAACACATATGGAATCATGTAGTGACCAAAAAAAAAGTGTTAAACAAATCAAAATTTCAGATTCTTCAAATAAGCCACCCTTTGCCTTGATGACAGCTTTGCATACTCTTAGCATTCTCTCAACCAACTTCACCTGGAATGCTTTCCCAACAGTCTTGAAGGAGTTCCCACATATGTTGAGCACTTGTTGGCTGATTTTCCTTCACTCTGTGGTCCAACTCATCCCAAAACGTCTCAGTTTGGTTGAGGTCGGGTGATTGTGGAGGCCAGGTCATCTGATGCAGCATTTCATCACTCTCCTTCTTGGTCAAATAGCACTTACACAGCCTGGAGGTGTGTTGGGTCATTGTCCCCTTGAAAATTAAATGATAGCCCCACTAAACACAAACCAGATGGGATGGTGTATCGCTGCAGAATGCTGTGGTAGCCACGCTGGTTAAGTGTGCCTTGAATTCTAAGTAAATCACCTGCAGTATCACCAGCAAAGCACCCCCACATCATCACACCTCCTCCTGCTTCACTGTGGGAATGACACATGCAGAGGTAATCCGTTCACCGACTCATCAGACCAAGGACAGATTTCCATCGGTCTAATGTCCATTGCTCATGTTTCTTGCAAGTCTCTTCTTCTTATTGGTGTCTTTTAGAAATAAAAAAAATAAATCAGCAATGTGACCGTGAAGGCTTGATTCACACAGTCTCCTCTGAACAGTTGATGTTGAGATGTTACTTGAACTCTGTAAAGCATTTATTTGGGCTGCAATTTCTTAGGTTGGAAACTCTAATGAACCCATCTCTGCAGCAGAGGTAACTCTGGGTCTTCCTTTCCTGTGGCGGTTGTCACGATCGTTGGAAGCATACGTGCAGCGTGATCTGGGTTCCACATCTTTTTTTATTTAAAGTAAGTGAACCACACAACAAAACAATAAAGCATAAACGAACCGTGACGACAATGGAGTGCTAACATGCAACTACACATAAACATTATCCCACAAACACAGGTGGGAAAAACAGCTACTTAAATATGATCCCCAATTAGAGACAACGATTACCAGCTGCCTCTAATTGGGAATCATACAAATCACCAACATAGAAAATAAACTAGAACACCACATAGAAATAAATAAACTAGATCACCCCCAGTCATGCCCTGACCTACCACACCATAGATAAACAATGGCTCTCTATGGTCAGGGCGTGACAGCGGTCCTCATGAGAGCCAGTTTTCTCATAGCGCTTGATGGATTTTGCGTTTGCACTTCTTGAAATCTTCTGTATTGACTGACCTTCATGTCTAAAAGTAATGATGGACTGTCATTTATCTTTGCTTATTTGAGCTGTTCTTGCCATAATATGAATTTGGTCTTTTCCAAATAGGGCTATCTTCTGTATACCACCCCTACCTTGTCACAACACAACTGATTGTGTCAAACGCATTAAGCAAGAAATTCAACAAATGTACCTTTAACAAGGCACACCTGTTAATTGAAATGCATTCCAGGTGATTACCTAATGAAGTTGGTTGAGAGAATGCCAATAGTGTGCAAAGCTGTCATCAAGGCAAAGGGTAGTTACTACATTACTATTAATTCATTGCATTATGACATTTTATTTTCATTGCTCTGTATGTCTCTCTTCTCTTTATGTCAGTGTTTAATTGCAGTAGTCAGCTGTCTTTGGAGCAGCCCTCTTTCTTTAGTATGAAAGGACCATACCGCCATGGAAATGTAACATTACAAATAAAAAGATAAAAAGACAGTCAGTCACATGAAACTCTCATGACAATCAGCTCACTCAAATGGAATATTTAAATACTACAACATATAGAAATGTTCTTACTTACTGTCACGTTCTGACTATAGTTATTTTGTGTTTTCCTTGTTTTAGTGTTGGTCAGGACGTGTGCTGGGTGGGCATTCTATGTTGTGTGTCTAGTTTGTCCGTTTCTATGTATGGCCTGATATGGTTCTCAATCAGAGGCAGGTGTTAGTCATTGTCTCCGATTGGGAACCATATTTAGGTAGCTTGTTTTTTGTTTGGGGTTTGTGGGTTGTTGTTTCCTGTCTTTGTGTTCTCTGCACCAGATAGGACTGTTTCGGTTTTGCCACGTTTGTTATTTTGTATTTGTGTATTGTTCACGTTATCGTCTTTCATTAAACATGTTGAACACGAACTACACTGCATTTTGGTCCTCCTCTCCTTTGACGGAAGAAAGCCGTTACACTTACAGTCACCTCCAAAATATTTGGCATCCTTGAAAGACTATAAAATAAATAATACAAATACTGAGCTATATTGAATGCAAAACAATGGGAAATTATATTATTTTACAGTGCATTCAGAAAGTAGTCAGAGCCCTTGAAGTTTTGCACATTTTGGTACATTACAGCCTTATTCAATACCTCAAGATGGCAAAGCAAAAACAGATTTTGTATTAAATGTATTAAAAATAGAAAACATATCACATTTACATAAGCATTCAGACCCTTTACTCAGTACTATGTTGAAGCAACTTTGGCAGTGATTACAGCCTTGGGTATGAGCTACAAAGCTTGGCACACCTCTATTTGGGGAGTCTCTCCCATTCATCTCTGCAGATCCTCTCAAGCTCTGTCAGGTTGGATGGGGAGTGTTGCTGCACAGCTATTTTCAGGTCTCTCCAGAGAAGTTAGATCTGATTAAAGTCCGGGCTCTGGCTGAGCCACTCAAGGACATTCAGAGACTTGTATCCAGAAGCCACTCCTGCGTTGTCTTGGCTGTGTGCTTAGGGTCGTTGTCCTCTTGGAAGGTGAACGTTCGCCCCAGTCTGAGGTCCTGAGCCCCCTGGAGTAGGTTTTCATCAAGGATCTCTCTGTACATTGCTCCGTTCATCTTTCTCTCGATCCTGACTAGTCTCCCAGTCCCAGCCACTGAAAAACATCTCCACCACCATGCTCCACTGTAGGGATGGTGCCAGGTTTCATCCAGATGTGACACTTGGCATTCAGGTCAAAGATTTAATCCGACCAGAGAATCTTGTTTCTCATGGTCTGAGAGTCCTTTAGGTAGCCTTTGGCAAACTCCCGGTGGGCTGTAATGTGCCTTTTACTAAGGAGTGGCTTTCGTCTGACCACTCTACCATAAATATCTGATTGGTGGAGTGCTGCAGAGATGGTTGTCCTTCTGGAAGTTTCTCTCATCTCCACAGCGGAACTCTGGGGCTCTGTCAGTGACCATCGGGTTCTTGGTCACCTCCCTGACCAAGGCCCTTCTCCCCTGATTTCTCAGTTTGGCTGGACGGCCAGCTCTAGGAAGAGTCTTGGTGGTTCCAGACTTCTTCCGTTTAAGAATGATGGAGGCCATTGTGTTCTTGGGGACCTTCAATGCTGCAGAAATGTATAGATACTCTTCCCCAGATCTGTGACTCGACATCTTGTCTCAGAGCTCTACGGACAATTATTTTGAACTCATGGCTTGGTTTTTGCTCTGACATGCACTGTCAACTGTGGGACCTTATATAAACAGGTGCGTGCCTTTCCAAATCATGTCCAATCAATTGAATTTACCACAGGTGGACTCCTAGAAACATCTAATTGGAAACAGGATCCACCTGAGCTAAATTCCGGGTCTCATAGCAAAGGGTCTGAATACTTATGTAAATAAGGTATTTCAGTTTTGTATTTGCTAAAACTTCTAAAAATCTGTTTTCGCTTTGTCATTATGGGGCATTGTGTGCAGAGCTATTTATTGAGAGGCTCTTTTCTTTCATTTGAAACTGAGTGCTAAATAGTGTTACTTTGGTCTTTGAGTAACTGAGATGTGTGCAGCAAAAATACAGGAGAGAAGATGAGGACACTTCAAAAAGAAGGGTTGTGAAACACCTGGTTTTAACATCTGCCCATACTTGGGAATGTATGTTGGAAGTGGAACAGCCATTGAGACAACACTTAGTACCGAGTCATAAACAGAGTCAGACATTTGTTGTTTACTGAGAAGGTAATTCAAAGCAGTCTTTGTTTATTAACTGGAACTATGGTCTCAAGCATTACAGGAAAAACGAGGACATCATCCAATAATTTACAGTATTGTTATTTTGGTGATTGCTTTTTGTCCTGCCAAATTGAGGTGAATGGAAATAATAATACGGATGCTTACATATGTCCTAGTTCACACATGTACACGTTTGAATTATACGCATGTGTGAATTGGAAATGTGTTTTTTTGGATATCCCACTCTCTGAGGGTGTCTCATGGGGAGTGGGATATGGAGAAAAAAACACAGCATCTACAACGATATGTCATGCTTTATAAAGGGTTCTTAAATGTAGCATAACTGTGTGACATAACCACCAATGTCAAATGTATAACCGACTATAACCCATAACCCACTATGTCAAATATGACATAAACCTGTGCTTTATAAAGGGTGGCATAAGCACTGATTAATAAAGGCCTTATAAATTATATTAAATTGAGGTTTTATAAAGCATTTATAACACTGTCATGCATCTTGGTAGAGCATTGCAACGCCAGAATATTGGGTTTGATTCCCGGGACACCCATACACAAAAATGTACTCACACATGACTAAGTCACTTTGGATAGTGTCTGCTACATTTTATGTATTATATTAGATTTCCCAAAAACATTTCTAGGATGGCACAACCTTTTCCCCTCTTGGGTGCATAGTCAATATTTGACCTGACCTAAACTTCCCAAAAAATGCTGTTCTGCAGGATGAAACACTCTAAAGTGCAGAAAATGTTGGTAGGGCCTTTTAAAAATCTGTTTATATTTTTTGTATTTTTTTTCTTAGTTTTGTATTTCTAGGTTTCTTATTACCCCATTTTTTCAGGTTTACCCATTTTTTTCACACTTTTTAAAAAGACAAACAACAAAATTGGATTTTCTGTGTTCACAACAATGCTTAAACCACATCAGGGGTTAACTTTTGAGATCTGGGAAAATCTAAGATTTTGAGTGTAGTTGCCCTTTAATTCAGTGAGAAGGCCCTGCACTGTTGTTTGGCTAGAGGGTTTTTTGTAGTGTAGTAAGTGTACATGTGATGTCATTCGGGAGGCAATGGAATAGGTGGAGTAAAAGGCCAGCAACACTCCGTATTATTCAGAGCCCCATGGAATGACAACATGTATACATTCTACAGACCCTACTGAGTATTCCCTACAATACTTTTACTGCGGCACCCAGCATAGTTCTTGCTGTAAGCCAATATGTATTCCATTTACAGTGATTCGCAATTATTTGATGTCACTTAAATATAAACAAATTGGAATAATTGTTAAAGTTTAGACAATTATTTTTCATACAGTACCAGTCAAAAGTTTGGGCACACCTACTCATTCAAGGGTTTTTCTATATTTGTACTATTTTCTACATTGTTGAATAATAATGAAGACATCAAAACTATGAAATAACACATATGGAATTATGTAGTAACCAAAAAAGTGTTAAACAAATCAAAATATATTTTAGATTTTAGATTCTTCAAAGTTGACAGCTTTGCACACTATTGGCATTATGTCAACCAGCATCGTCAGATAGTCAACTGGAATGCATTTCAATTAAGGTGTGCCTTCTTAAAAGTAAATGTTTTCCTTCTTAATGCATTTGAGACAATCGGTTGTGTTGTGACAAGGTAGGAGGGGTATACAGAAGATAGCCCTATTTGGTAAAAGACCAAGTACCTATTATGGAAAGAACATCTCAAATTAGCAAAGAGAAACGACAGTCCATCATTACTTTAGGACTTGAACGTCAGTCAATATGGAACATTTCAAGAACTTTGAAAGTTTCTTCAAGTGCAGTCGCAAAAACCCTCAAGCACTATGATGAAACTGGCTCTCATGTGGACCACCACAGGAAAGGAAGACCCAGAGTTACAGTACCTCTGCTGCAAAGGATACGTTCATTAGAGTTACCAGCCTCAGAAATTGCAGCCCAAATAAATTATTCACTGAGTTCAAGTAACGGACACATCAACATCAACTGTTCAGAGGAGACTGCGTGAATCAGGCCTTCATGGTTGAATTGCTGCAAAGAAACCACTACTAAAGGACACCGATAAGAAGAAGAGACTTGCTTGGGCCAAGAAACACTAGCAATGGACATTAGACCATTGGAAATCTGTCCTTTGGTCTGATGAGTCCAAATGTGCGATTTTTGATTCCGTCTTTCTGAGACGCAGAGAATGTAAACGAATGATCTCCGCATGTGTAGTTCCCACGTGAACCATGGAGAAGGAGGTGTGATGGTGTCGGGGTGCTTTGCTGGTGACACTGTCTTTGATTTATTTAGAATTCAAGGCACACTTAACCAGCTTGGCTACCAGTTTTATGCAGCGAAACGCCATCCCATCTTGTTTGCTCTTAGTGTGACTATCATTTGTTTTTCAACAGGACAATGACCCAACACACCTCCAGGCTTTGTAAGGGCTATTTGATCAAGAAGGAGAGTGATGGAGTGCTGCATCAGATGTCCTGGCCTCCACAATCACCCAAGCTCAACCTAATTGAGATGGTTTGGGATGAGTTGGACCGCAGAGTGAAGAAAAAAAGCAGCCAACAAGTGCTCAGCATATGTGGGAACTCATTCAAGACTGTTGGAAAAGCATTCCAGGTGAAGCTGTTTGAGAGATTGCCAAGAGTGTGCAAAGCTGTCATCAAGGAAAAGGGTGGCTACACTTTTTTGGTTACTACATGATTCCATGTGTTATTTTCATAGTTTTGATGTCCTCACGATTATTCTACAGTGTAAAAAAAAGTGTACAAATAAAGAAAAGCTCTGGAATGAGTAGGTGTGTCCAAACTTTTGACTGGTACTGTATATGGGGTGGCAGGGTAGCCTAGTGGTTAGAGTGTTGGACTAGTAACCGGAAGGCTGCAAGTTCAAACCCCCGAGCTGACAAGGTACAAATCTGTCATTCTGCCCCTGAACAGGCAGTTAACCTGTTAACCTTCTTAACTGACTTAAATAAAGGTTAAAAAAAAAAGCATGAATGGTTTTGTACTATTACATGGGGGACCCGGAAGTACTTTTTTAATATTGCTGACTCATGCTCACATGCTGATCATGTGATGTTCGCAAGTCAAATGCTGCCAATGGACAGCAAAAAACAAGTAAGTTAACCTTTATTTATTGTGATTTAAATGAGTTTGTAGTAGTTAAATGTAGCTAGCTAGCAGGCTCATCTAAATACAAATCCACTTAGATACAGCCATGTCTCATAGGCACGTCACGAGATTTGTAAATTAAATAGGAATATAATAATACGAATTGAAAGGAGTTTCCCATCTTCCCATTTAGAGTTTCTGGCGGATGCACAGAAATGTCCTTATCCAGACAAAAGCATTTCCCATTGTTACTTTTAAGGTTGGAACCAACATGCAGTACCTCTTATTGTAACATTAAGTAACATTAAGTACTTCCAACTTCAAATGTTTTTTACAACAGAAAGAACAAGCAATCTATCAAATTACAATCACACATGCACGCACAGACTCAACACCATGGTCCACGGTTACAAAGCCTCTGTGCAAACTCAACTACTCAGCCAAGGGCCTGTTTCTCCTCAAATGGAAAACAGAGGCAGGTGAAGACATTTGTTACAAAAATCACACTCAAATGCTTGGTTCCTTAAGGCACTGACAGGGACCACAGGACAGGATCTTAAACTATGTAGTGCAGCTGCTGCCTCTTGGAACTTGGCTTGTATGGAGAGCCAATTCAAGAAAATACATTAATGTAACATGTTTGCACTGAACCCCTGAGCAGTCGAGCCCTTATTCTGACATGGCTATCATACATTACACCAATGGAGTTCAGTTTCTATCATCAACAGAAAATTGTCTAAGCATTAAGGCTACACATGCCTATCTTTGACCCTCTACAAAGAATGATTAAATGCCACCAATGATTTAATACATTGAGATTGGTTGCTAACATATAAAATAAAAAAAATAACATTTTGGTCAAAACAGTCCCTTGCAACCAACAATTTCGACTTTGAAATCCAGCCTGGAAAGTGACTGTTGCGTGAAGTACACAAACTGGCTTCCCCAGTCTCTTCAAGTACATTCCCTCTTTCTGTCTATTCAGGCCAAAATAAGCAGAAAGTCATCTTTCTAAGGCAGCAACCTCAGCAACCCCTCTCTTCTTTCAAGCCAGGGTTTGTGTGACTATAATGGTCCACCATGAAAAAAATAGAATAAAGTTATACACTTTCCCAACTATAGACATGTCTCTGTTTTCACTAGGATTTTTTGGCAACCCCTGGGGAGGCCCTGTTGAACTGGGCGGCCATTTTGGATCAGAAGGATAACGTTTGGAATGATGATAGGCCCAGCCTCTACAGGTTGTCATATATGTGCAGGGTACGCTCCAGCTGTTGGCCCACACGCTGGTAGAAGGCTATCTGCTGTTTGAGGTAGGCCTGCATCATTTCCTTGAAGTCCACCTCACGGCGCTGGTGGAAGTGGTTAATCTCGGCTTGCAGGGCAAATCCCACTGTCCGGCAGCGTTTACGCACTCCGTCCGCCTCGTCCTGGTCCATCTTTCCTTCGTCGCTCATCCGCTGACTCTCTTTGACCTTGGCAAACGCACCTGAGGAGTGAGAGAGAGTTGGCAGTTAGCTACCTACCGATACATAAGAGGTGTTACTAACTGTGTAGCCTCTGCCGAGTCCCCAACAACCAGATGTTCTGGTTTTCTAGGGAAATGGAAAGAATATGTAGGGGATCTAGTTTCAGGCATTTCTTTTACACCTGCTATGTTAGGTTACTACAGTGCATTCGGAAAGTATTCATTCAGACCCATTGACTTTTTCCACATTTTGTTACGTTACAGTCCTATTCTAAAATGGATTAAATTACATGTTTTTTTAAATCAATCAACACACAATACCCCATAATGACAAAGCGAAAACAGTTTTTTAAAAATGTTTGCTTAATTCATTCAATTTTTTTTTAACAGAAATACCTTATTACAGGAAGGGCTAAGACGACTATCTTTACAAGTGCATCCAGTTTAATTTAATAATAGTACCTGCAAAACACCAGTCTCAACATCAACAGTGAAGAGGCGACTCCGGGATGCTGGGCTTCTAGGCAGAGTTCCTCTGTCCAGTGTCTGTGTTCTTTTTCCCATCCTCATCTTTTCTTTTTATTAGCCAGTCTGATATATGGCTTTTTCTTTGCAACTCTGCCTAGATGGCCAGCATCCCGGAGTCGCCTCTTCACTGTTGATGTTGAGACCTGGTGTTTTGCGGGTACTGTTTAATGAAGCTGCCAGTTGAGGACTTGTGAGGCGTCTGTTTGTCAAACTAGACACTCTAATGTACTTGTCCTCTTGCTCAGTTGTGCACCAGGGCCTACCACTCCTCTTTCAATTCTGGTTAGAGCCAGTTTGCACTGTTCTATGAAGGGAGTAGTACACAGCGTTGTACGAGATTTTCATTTTCTTGGCAATTTCTCGCATGGAATAGCCATAATTTCTCAGAACAAGAATAGACTGACGAGTTTCTGAAGAAAGGTCTTTGTTTCTGCCCATTTTGAGCCTGTAATCAAATCCACAAATGCTGATGCTCCAGATAGTCAACTAGTCTAAAGAAGGCTAGTTTTATTGCTTCTTTAATTGGCATAACAATTTTAAGCTGTGCTAACATAATTGCAAAAGGGGTTTCTAATGATCAATTAGCCTTTTAAAATTATAAACTTGGATTAGCTAAAACAACGTGTCATTGGAACATAGGAGTGATGGTTGCTGATAATGGACCTCTGTATGCCTATGTAGATATTCCATTAAAAATCAGCCGTTTCCAGAAACAAAAGTCATTTACAACGTTAACAATGTCTACACTGTATTTCTGATCAATTTGATGTTGTTTTGGACAAACAATGTGCTTTTCTTTCAAAAACAAGGACATTTCTAAGTAACCCCAAACTTTTGATCGGTAGTGTAACTGGGTCTTCCAAATGGACAATGACTCCAAGCATAAGTTGTGGCAAAATGGCTTAAGGACAACAAAGTCAAGGTATTGGAGTGGCAATCACAAAGCCCTGACCTCAATCCCATAGAAAATGTGTGGTCAGAACTGAAAAGCGTGTGCGAGCAAGGAGGCCTACAAACCTGACTGGGCCAAAATTCACCCAACTTATTGTGGGAAGCTTGTGAAAGGCTACCTGAAACGTTTGATCCAAGTTAAACCATTTAAAGGCAATGCTACCAAATACTAATTGAGTGCATGTAAACTTCTGACCCACTGGGAATGTGATGAAATAAATAAAACCTGAAATAAATCATTCTCTCAACTATTATTCTGACATTTCACATTATTAAAATAAAGCGGTGATCCTAACTGACCTAAGACAGGGAATTTTTACTAGGATTAAATGTCAGGAATTGTGAAAAACTGAGTTTAAATGTATTTGGCTAAGGTGTATGTAAACTTACGACTTCAACTGTAAATGTTTCCCCTTAAACCACTTAAGTGTTGCTTCAGCAGTATGCTTACCATCATTGTCCTGCTGGAAGGTGAACCTCCGTCCTAGTCTCAAATCTCTGGAAGACAAATAGGTTTCCCTCAAGAACTTCCCTGTATTTAGTGCCATCCTTCGATTCTGACCAGTTTCCCAGTCCCTGATGATGAAAAACATCCCAACAGCATGATGCTGTGTTTTTGGGGTGATGAGAGGTGTTGGGTTTGCACCAGACATAGCATTTTCCTTGATGGCCAAAAAGCTCATTTCTAGTCTCATCTGACCAGAGTACCTTCCTCCTTATATTTGTGGAGTCTCCCACATGTCTTTTGGCGAACACCAAATGTGTTTGCTTATTTTTTTTCTTTAAGCAATGGCTTTTTTCTGGCCCAGCTCTGTGGAGTGTACGGCTTAAAGTGGTCCTATGGACAGATACTCCAATCTCTGCTGTGGAGCTTTGCAGCTCTTTCAGGGTTATCTTTGATCTCTTTGTTAACTCTCTGATTAATGCCCTCCTTGCCTGGTCCGTGAGGTTTGGTGGGCGGCCCTCTCTTGGCAGGTTTGTTGTGGTGCCATATTCTTTCCATTTTGTAATAATAGATTTCATGTTGCTCAGTGGGATGTTCAACGTTTCAGATATTTTTTTAGAACCCAACCCTGATCTGTACTTCTCCACAACTTTGTCCCTGACCTGTTTGGAGAGCTCCTTGGTCTTCACAGTGCCACTTGCTTGGTGGTGCCCCTTGCTTAGTGGTGTTACAGACTCTGGGGCCTTTCAGAACAGGTGTATATATACTGAGATCATGTGACAGATCATGTGACACTTAGATTGCACGCAGGTGGACTTTATTTAACTAATTATGTGACTTCTGAAGGCAATTGGTTGTACAGATCTTATTTAGGGGCTTCATAGCAAAGGGGGTGAATACATAACCGATGTGAAATGGCTAGCTAGTTAGCGGTGGTGCGCGCTAATAGCGTTTCAATCGGTGACGCCACTCGCTCTGAGACCTTGAAGTAGTTGTTCCCCTTGCTCTGCAAGGGCTGCAGCTTTTGTGGCGCGATGGGTAACGATGCTTCGTGAGTGACTGTGGTTGATGTGTGCAGAGGGTCCCTGGTTCGAGCCCAGGTTGGGGCGAGGAGAGGGACGGAAGCTATACTGTTACACACGCACCACTTTTCAGTCATTTTTTTCATTTCACTTCACCAATTTGGACTATTTTGTGTATGTCCATTATATGAAATCCAAATAAAAATAAATTTAAATTACAGGTTGTAATGCAACAAAATAGGAAATACGCCAAGGGGGATGAATACTTTTGCAAGGCATTGTAGGTTACGCCTGCTGCAACTGTGCCCTGCCATACAATGACTATGCAATAACTTCTCATGTGGATCGACCCAGTGATCTGATCATTAATTCATTATGACACTGTGCTACAATTACCAAGTCTGCTGCTAAACAAGGACGGCATCATTCCGACTGTGAATCACAACATCTGCCTGTTCACCGCATCACTACTGTCTTTGAAGTAGTCTGAGCTGGCCTATTTTTAATGTCTATGGAGCGGACAGCCAGCCAGAATAGTCAAGCCTGTTCAGTTGCCAAATGTGGATTGTGACCAGTACACAGCATATGACCGACAAAGGGTTGGGGAGGGCGAGCGGGGTGGGTGTTGGACTGACGTCGTGCCAAGCACAGCAGTGAACTGATCAGACATTCAACCACACAAACAAACACACACACACACCCCTTCCATCTGTCAGCTCGCCAGTAACAGAAAACTCAAACACGCACGCACACACACACACAAACACACACACACACACACAAAAACACACACCGTCACTTTGGGGAGGGTGAGATCAACAGAGATGACTAGACACTCCTGCACAGATTTCTCTCCTCCATTTTATTTTTCCATCGTACTGTAGGAAACAGTGAACTGTTAGCAGCACTTGTCCGAGGCAACCTCAGCTAACTTCTAAAGGCAGGTTAACGCACATCTCAGAGAGCAATTTACTTGTAAAAGGTTTGCTTTGTCTGCCTTAAAGCGACACAGTCACTTTAAGAGTTCTGATTAGAAGAAAAGGGTCTGAGTATGCTGGCTGCAACATCATTTGCAGCTCCTCTCTGGCTTTGATAATAACAGGCCAATAGCTAGAGTGTACATGCCAAGTGTGGAATGTGAACACAACAAACTTTTACTGTCTCACGTGCCCGGCTTGTTCTTGTTTATTCCTACTTATGGCTAATAAAGGGGGAATTAAAGACAGAGAGAAGAAGCAAAGCTTCAGCAATGAGGAATTTTCAAAGAGATCCACCCATTCTTGCCCTGGGACTTAGTTAC
Organism: Oncorhynchus mykiss; assembly: GCF_013265735.2. Lineage (NCBI taxonomy): Eukaryota > Metazoa > Chordata > Actinopteri > Salmoniformes > Salmonidae > Oncorhynchus > Oncorhynchus mykiss. The sequence continues at coordinate 53,995,389 of NC_048565.1, forward strand.
AGGAAGGGCTTAGACGACTTTACACATCCATCCCGTTTAATTTAATAATACCTCAGAATGTCAACTGTGTTGGTCATGGTATTACTCCCAGACCAAGGCTAGACAAGACATGCCGAAATGTGTCTGAGATTCAAAGATTTACTTCTATTGAACATGCCACCAAAACAAAGGCATTTTAATTGTATGAAGAGTGCCTTGGTCCTCCTAGTTTTTGATGTGTTTGATTATATGTTGGTCCTTGATTTCAAACAAGTGTTGTATACAGAGAATACAAGGGAAACGGACTAAAAAAGTGTTCAACAGATCAAACTGGTCTAACGACATGCACATTGAGAGTTGTGTTCAACAGATGACTTGTTGGAAGTAGCTCCTCTATAAAACAAAATAACCTATCGCTGGCCTAGATTCACACACCGAAGCAAAAAAGGTTGATCAAAGCGGAATGAAGGCAGGATCTGCATTGAATAGCAATGGAGAGTAGGGCTGTTGTAGTGATTGTATCACCACCACACCGGAAGTCACGAGTCATGACCGCAGTAAAAGTCCACGTGACCGCTGAGTCATGGTAACTCATTGACGGCCATCAAGTCCTAATGGCCTGGTACTCAGAGCTTTGTTTGTCACTCTAACCCAGTGCTTAATATGTAAATCGGAAGGTGTCGGGACAAAAAGTGGGCTCTAGAAGGGGGTGATCTGGGGAGTTCTACGGTACTGAAAAGCATTAAAAAAAAAACACCTTTATAATAAAGCATTGCATATCATCGCATTTGCATAGTGGCATAGAACAGTAGAGTAGAGAGGCACTTAAAGAAGTTGCACACATGGGGAAATGTTTTGCCTTTTATAAACCCATTTTATGCAATTCTACAGCATTTTACATGACTGGAGACTTTAGGAGAATATTTTTTAATACCGCACAAATTATCGAAATGACAGGCTACTTTGACACAGACAAACTGAGAATCTGAGATCAATAAAAACGACCTTGTCTTGAATCCATCTGTCACGCCCTGATCTGTTTCACCTGCCTTGTGATTGTCTCCACCCCCTTCCTGGTGTCACCCATCTTCCCCATTATCCCCTGTGTATTTATACCTGTGTTCTGTGTTTGAACTGTCTGTTGCCAGTTCATATTGTTTGTCAAGTTAACCAGCGATTTTCTCAGCTCCTGCTTTTCCCCAGTCTCGCTTTTTCTCGCCCTCCAGGTTTTGACCCTTGGCTGTCCGGAATTTGAGCCCGCCTGCCTGACTACTCTGCCTGAGCCTGCCTGTAGTCCTGTACTGTTGAACCTACTCTGGATTACCCGACCTCTGCCTGACCTGAGCCTGCCTGCCGTCCTGTACCTTTGCCCCACCACTCTGGATTATCAACCCCTGCCTGACTTGACCTGTCATTTGCCTGCCCCTGTCGCTGTAGTAAACATTGTTACTTCAACACAGTCTGCACTTGGGTCTTACCTGAAACGTGATGCCATCAGTAGCCTAGGCCTAGGTGTGTGGAGACACATAATATAGGCTACATTATGAGAAAGAAATTATAGTCCTAAAAATGCTTTCCAGTTTCACAGACTGAACGAATGATGCACAGCTAACTCGCTGGTGATTGTCGATGCGCTCGTGCCAAAAGCCTCTCTCTCTCTTTTGTAAAACAATACCTGGAAGTTTACCACATTTGTTTGGTAGCCTACAGGATAGTCCTCTTTTTTCAGCAGGAGCAATCGCTTTCCAACCTGTGTTTCCCCTCGACTGTATTTGAAATATTGCGAAAGGCCTGTTTCGTCTGTGTACTGTTTTATCAATGACAGATTTGCAGCCCATTCCCAACTGTAGGCTATTCCTTGTTATTGGGCTAAAATCCACAGCTATGCTGTTTTAAAAAAAATAAGATATTGATCCTCTGTGGCTAAATTATAGGCCTTCTCATGGTGTAGTAGGCTATTCTAAATTATTTCATTTATTTCTAAACAGATATAGCAGTAATTCTTTAACTTTAGCAAATGTATTTCAATTGATCAGGGGTGCTGCATTTCCTCCAGAACCCTTCACGCAGCTATGATTCTATAAGAAAATAAATGCAACGCTGGAGAGATGAGAGTTGCAGGCTCATGTCTATCAGAACATAGAGGGAGAGAGACCATAGAAAGTGATTCTCATTCTAGTTATGTGAGAGATACTGGCGTGCTTCTCCCTCTATGGAGGGAACAATGTTGCACAAACCATAAACCTGGGCCGGCCCAAACCAAATCAACTCTTAGAATATTAGGCTCGGGCGATGAATCTACTTACAGAATTAACGAACAGGCTTTGATCGGTTTTATTTGAATTTTTACATTACAAAAAGTTATGCCACGAGAGGTACCGGATCCGGCCAAATAGGTTAAGGAACAAATCAGTCCAAAACGGAAAGGTGCCGGATCCGGCTCAAGTTAGGCACTGCTCTAACCACTCTGACATCAATGTACAGTTGAAGTCGGAAGTTTACATACACTTAGGTTGGAGTCATTAAAACTTGTTTTTCAACCTCTCCACAAGTAAGTTGACTGTGATGGCATGGATTTGGAAGCTTCTGATAGGCTACCAAAACCAAAAGGGTACTAAAAAAATTCTGCAGCATTGAAGGTCCCTAAGAACATGTTGGCCTACATCATTCTTAAATGGAGGACGTTTGAAACCACCAAAGCTCTTCCTAGAGCTGGCCGACCGGACAAACTGAGAAATTTGGGGAGAAGAGCTTTGGTCAGGGAGGTGACCCAAAACCTGATGGTCACTCTGAAAGAGCTCCAGAATTCCTCTGTGGAGATGGGAGAACCTTCCAGAAGGACAACCAGATGGCTGCAGAGATCTGCAGCACTCCACCAATCAGGTCTTTATTGTAGAGCGGTCAGACGGAAGCCACTCCTCAATAAAAAGCACGACAGCCCGCTTCAAGTTTGCCAAAAGGCACCTAAACGATTCTCAGACCATGATAAACAAGATTCTCTGGTCTGATGAAACCAAGATTGAAGTATTTGGCCTGAATGCCAAGCATCACATCTGGAGGAAACCTGGCACCATCCATATGGTGAAGCACGGTGGTGGCAGCATCATGCTGTGGGGATGTTTTTCAGGGGCAGTGACTGGGAGAATAGTCATGATTGAGGAAAAGATGAACGGAGCAAAGTACAGAGAGATCCTTGATGAAAATCTGCTCCAAAGCGCTCAGGACCTCAGACTGGGGCGAAGGTTCACCTTCTAACAGGACAACACAGGAGTGGAACAAGTTTCTGAATGTGCTTGAGTGGCCCAGCCAGAGTCCCGATCGAACATCTCTGGTGAGACCTGAAAATAGCTGTGCAGCGACGCTCCCCAGCCAACCTGACAGAGCTCGAGAGGAACTGCAGAGAATGGGAGAAATCCCCAAATACAGGTGTGCCAAGCTTGAAGCATCATACACAAAAAGACTCGAAGCTATAATCGCTGCCAAAGGTGCTTCAACAAGGTAGTGAGTAAAGGGTTTGAATACATACGTAAATTTGATATTTCAGATGTTGTTTTTTATACATTTGCAAACATTTCTAAAAATCTGTTTTTCTATGTCATTATGAGGTATTAATGCGTGTAAAATGATGAGGGGATTTTATTTTTGAATTATTTTGCTGTAACGTAACAACATGTGGAAAAAGTAAAGGAATCGGAATTCTTTCGAATGCACTGTAGGTGAATTTCAAGAGAGCGCAGGCAAGTATACCTTGAGCAGGGAGATCCGACACTTACTTTCTTGCTCTCAATTCCACTTTCTGGGCACATTTTTCTCTGAACTCTCAATTATCTCTTAGCGCCTCATGATCCTCTGCGAACTCAATTGTATGCGATAATTTGCATATTACTAGAATCAATTTTTCAAACACATTGCTTCAAGTCTGAATGTTTTTATTTTATTGTGTTAAGACACTTAATGGTCAGACTTTTACAGATCAGTTGATCAAAATATTGTATTTTCATGGAATTATTTAAAAAACACAATTCACATGTATTACAGATTCATATTTTACATGTATTTACAGATAAAATGACAATTAAAATCAAAACGACACAAGATATAAAAAAAAAGCTCTGTAAAATTCTGATTATAAGACCTAAGAACCTTTGTGTGGAATAATGTGAATGTACATCCTTGGAAGACTGAGAAAATTCATATATCACTCCTAAACTGACAAATAAACATAAAATATGTATTTTACAAATATATTAGCACATTTATACATTTTAATTTTATTTAACCTTTATTTAACCAGGCAAGTCAGTTAAGAACAAATTATTATTTACAATGACGGCCTACCCCAGCCAAACCCTGACCCGGACAACGCTTGGCCAATTGTGCGCCGCCCTATGGGACTCCCAATCACAGCCGGTTGTGATACAGCCTGGAATCGAACCAGAGTCTGTAGTGACGCCACTCGGGGGTTAAATGTTTGATACGTTTGTTTCAAGCAATAGAGCATATGCTTTGAATACTGGTCTGTTGGGCAAATATGCAGTTTTGGGCAAATTCTCATATCACTTTGCTCAATTTGTCACACACAAGGATTGTGTATGGCTTTTGAAATGTGCAGAACATTAATCAGCTATGCCTGCCCCATATGTAAGGTCCTCTTTGAGTTGTTGCTGGTGCCACTTAACTTTCTTGACTGTGTCATGGGACCTGCGCCAATGCTTGGCACACTCCAGTGAAGCAGCATCAGCTCTCACAACTGTAAAGACACAATTTGTCCATCACATTTGATATAGCAGTGGCTCCCTCATTGAACGTGGCTACTGCCATACTGGCTGCTGCGTCAATACTGCTGCGTCAATGCTGCTTTTGCACACAAAGACAGTTTCGGGGGATCGCGACCATATTACAGAGTTCAGACATTCATTTGCATTCTGGGTTCCTCCGTGCTGCATTCTTTTGAGTAGGTTATTATTTGACATCCTATGATATAGAGGTACCATTTTCTGTGCAACCTCTCTATTAAAAAAATGTATGGCCTCTATGGTTTTTGTGACTGGGTGGAATCTTCACCATTTTCTAGGGCTCGCTGGTACCAGCATCAAGATGACGAGCATCTACCATGATAGGGATTTAGCCTGTTGACATGGAATGGACAAGACCAGTCCAGATAGCATTCTTCTTGCCCTCTACATCACCCTGGTTATCAAGAATTCCACCCCTTGTATTAGTTTAGCTGATTCTTACATTTTTGTGCATTGAGTTTCTCTTCACCTCTCCCCCCCAAAGTGTTTCTCTGAACTCAGTTTACGAAGTGCTGTTCCCATCCTCTTGTGGGCATGATTGATGCATTCTAGTTTCCCTATCTCAATGCCTGGGTAGAGATCTAATTTGACAACTGCCTGGTATGCAGTACTGTCACCATCTGAGAGCATCCCGGTGTATCGAAAGTGGTGGCAACTGACTGATCTGGCCCACATGTGTTTAGCTGCTTCCTGCTCCATTGCTTTGCTCGAACCTGAGAAGTTTTGAGCACAGTCATCTGCATGTGAATCCTTCCATTCCCTGAACTCCTCCTCAGTAATTCCACTTTTCGATTTCATCACACATGCATGGCAATAGGAAGGCAACACCTCGTAGTCTATCACTAGACCTGTTACAATGTCTATGCACGCATCTATCCCGTAATTGGAAGTGAATCCTCTCGCGCCAAGTGCCATTAAAGGATACATGCATGTCTATGATGGCATCCTCATCCTCCTTCCGCAACTCTGCTATATCTGCGTATGCCCTCTCTGAATCTCTGCAACTAAAGTGTGGGGGGGGGGGGGGGGGGGATAAGTACTTATTATTATGTCTGTCGACATTTACAGTCATAACTGCAGGACTAAATATCAGCATGTTACCCTATGTAAATATTAGCATATCAGCATGTATTTACTTTATGTAAGTTAATTTCTCAGTAATCACAGCAGTCTACAGCCCTATGACACTGTAGGACCTATGTGACAGTCTAATTGTATAGATATATTTTCCTTTGAATACATATGCTGGTGCAAGAAAATACATACACTGCTCAAAAAAATAAAGGGAACACTAAAATAACACATCCTAGATCTGAATGAATTAAATATTCTTATTAAATACTTTTTTCTTTACATAGTTGAATGTGCTGACAACAAAATCACACAAAAATGAATCAATGGAAATCAAATTTAGCAACCCATGGAGGTCTGGATTTGGAGTCACACTCAAAATTAAAGTGGAAAACCACACTACAGGCTGATCCAACTTTGATGTAATGTCCTTAAAACAAGTCCAAATGAGTCGCAGTAGTGTGTGTGGCCTCCATGTGCCTGTATGACCTCCCTACAACGCCTGGGTATGCTCCTGATGAGGTGGCGGATGGTCTCCTGAGGGATGTCCTACCAGACCTGGACTAAAGCATCCGCCAACTCCTGGACAGTCTGTGGTACAACGTGGCGTTGGTGGATGGAGCGAGACATGATGTCCCAGATGTGCTCAATTGGATTCAGGTCTAGGGAACGGGCGGGCAGGTCCATAGCATCAATGCCTTCCTCTTGCAGGAACTGCTGACACACTCCAGCCACATGAGGTCTAGCATTATCTTGCATTAGGAGGAACCCAGGGCCAACCGCACCAGCATATGGTCTATCAAGGGGTCTGAGGATCTCATCTCGGGTACCTAATGGCAGTCAGGCTACCTCTGGCGAGCACATGGAGGGCTGTGCGGCCCCCCAAAGAAATGCCACCCCACACCATGACTGACCCACCGCCAAACCGGTCATGCTGGAGGATGTTGCAGGCAGCAGAACGTTCTCCACGGCGTCTCCAGACTGTCACGTCTGTCACATGTGCTCAGTGTGAACCTGCTTTCATCTGTGAAGAGCACAGGGCACCAGTGGCGAATTTGCCAATCTTGGTGTTCTCCGGCAAATGTCAAACGTCCTGCACGGTGTTGGGCTGTAAGCACAACCCCCACCTGTGGACGTCGGGCCCTCATACCACCCTCATGGAGTCTGTTTCTGACCGTTTGAGCAGACACATGCACATTTGTGGCCTGCTGGAGGTCATTTTGCAGGGCTCTGGCAGTGCTCCTCCTTGCACAAAGGCGGAGGTAGCGGTCCTGCTGCTGGGTTGTTGCCCTTCTACGGCCTCCTCCACGTCTCCTGATGTACTGGCCTGTCTCCTGGTAGCGCCTCCATGCTCTGGACACTACGCTGACAGACACAGCAAACCTTCTTGCCACAGCTCGCATTGATGTGTCATCCTGGATGAGCTGCACTACCTGAGCCACTTGTGTGGGTTGTAGACTCCGTCTCATGGTACCACTAGAGTGAAAGCACCGCCAGCATTCAAAAGTGACCAAAACATCAGCCAGGAGCATAGGAACTGAGAAGTGGTCTGTGGTCCCCACCTGCAAAACCACTCCTTTATTGGGGGTGTCTTGCTAATTGCCTATAATTTCCACCTGTTGTCTATTCCATTTGCACAACAGCATGTGAAATGTATTGTCAATCAGTGTTGCTTCCTAAGTGGACAGTTTGATTTCACAGAAGTGTGATTGACTTGGAGTTACATTGTGTTGTTTAAGTGTTCCCTTTATTTTTTTGAGCAGTGTATTATTTATACACAGCAAGTCAACTGACACTAATGGGCCACTCTCTCCTTTTATTTACCTGTCACTCTCCTGTCATGCCTCTGCTATGAGCTGAGACGCAAATCCCTTTGCTTATATTATTTAGAGCTGCATAACCAAGTTCAAGTTTGTGGGCTAGAACAACCAACCTCACGTTTATGTCAAAAGCCATATCTCCCCTGGAGCACTCCTGCAGCCTGGAGGATGTGTAAACACTCCTTAATGCATCACGATCACCTTCAGTGTGCACATTCTATCATGACAGAATTACAGAATCCCCGATTGGTGGGGTCTATGGTGATTTTCAGTCCTGTGTGTAGACACTTAGGGCAAATCAAATCAACTCAAAAACAGAATATTTGAGTATCCAAAATAATAACGGGATATTGGTGTGCATGTAACCGTGGTCAATGAGTGAGAGTGTCCCTGGTGGTGCAGAGGATAAAAGACCTGGCTTGGGAACCAAATATTGTAGTTTCAAACCCCACATGTCAACATATGAAGTGTAAACCAAATATGGTTGTGTTTGTAAGAGTAAATGCTTTTCAAATGTCCTATGATAAAAATGGCGCCGGAAGAAATGGCAGCACTTTTACAGGCGCCCAACCAATTGTGCTATTATGTGTTTTTCTTCGCGTTATTTGTAACTTATTTTGTACATAATGTTTCTACAACCGTATCTTATGGCAAAAAAGAGCTTCTGGATATTAGGACAGAGATCACTCACCTCGTATTAGACGAATACTTTTTCTTCAACAAACAAGACACACATGATATTCTCCAAACACCCGGCAGGGCCGACATTCACGTTATTTGCAAGAGGAAGAGATGCAGGTACAGAGGACAAAGAGCCGGATGCCTGGTCAGGACCCAGAAAAGGCGACTGGGAAAGCTGCTGTTACCGTTAATACTACTCGCTAACGTGCAATCATTGGACAATAAACTAGACGAGGTACGATCACGAATATCCTACCAACGGGACATCAAAAACTGTAATACCCTGGCTGAATGACGACATGGATATTCAGCTAGCGGGATACACGCTGCACCGGCAAGATAGAACAGCACAGCGCACGAATGCATATTTGTAAACAACAGCTGGTGCACGAAATCTAAGGAAGTTTCTAGATTTTGCTCGCCTGAAGTAGAGTATATTGTGATAAATTGCAGGCCACACTACTTGCCTAGAGAGTTTTCAGCTATACTTTTCATGGCTGTTTATTTACCACCACAGACAGATGCTGGCACTAAGACCGCACTCAGTCAGCTGTATAAGGAAATAAGCAAACAGGAAACCCAGAGGGTTTTCAGAGGCGGTGCTCCTAGTGTCCGGGGACTTTAATGCAGGGAAACTTAAATCAGTTCTACCAAATGTCCAACAACATGTTAAATGTTCAACCAGAGGGACATTTATTTTAGATCACCTGTACTCCACACACAGAGACTCGTACAAAGCTTTTCCTCGCCATCCATTTGGTAAATCCGACCACAACTCTATCCTCCTGATTCCTGCTTACAAGTACAAATTAAAGCAGGAAGCACCAGTGACTCGGTCTATAAAAAAGTGGTCAGATGAAGCAGATGCTAAACTACAGGACTGTTTTGCTATCACAGACTGGAATATGTTCCGGGATTCTTCCGATGGCATTGAGGAGTACACCACATCAGTCACTGGCTTTATCAATAAGAGCATCAAGGACGTCGTCCCAACAGTGACTGTACGTACCCCAACCAGAAGCCATGGAAAACAGTCAACATTCGCACTGAGCTAAAGGGTAGAGCTGCCGCTTTTAAGGTGCGGGACTCTAACCCGGAAGCTTACAAGAAATCCTGCTATGCCCTGCGACGAACCATCAAACAGGCAAAGCGTCAATACAGGGCTAAGATTCAATCATACTACACCAGCTCCGACACTCGTCTTATGTGGAAGGGCTTGCAAACTATTACAGACTACAAAGGTGTCACGAGCCTACCAGATGAGCTAAATCACTTCTATATTCGCTTCGAGGCAAGCAACACTGAGGCATGCATGAGAGCATCAGCTGTTCCGGACGACTGTGTGATCACGCTCTCCGTAGCCGGCGTGAGTTAGACCTTTAAACAGGTCAACATACACAAGGCTGCGGGGCCAGATGGATTAACAGGACGTGTGCTCCGGGCATGTGCTGACCAACTGGGAGGTGTCTTCACTGACATTTTCAACATGTCCCTGATTAAATCTGTAATTCCAACATGTTTCAAGCAGACAACCATAGTCCCTTGTGCCTAAGAACACAAAGGCAACCTGCCTAAATGACTACACACCCGTAGAATTCACGTCTGTAGCCATGAAGTGCTTTGAAAGGTTGATAATGGCTCACATCAACACCATTATCCCAGAAACCCTAGACCCACTCCAATTTGCATACAGCCAAAACAGATCCACATATGATACACTCCACACTGCCCTTTCTCACCTGGACAAAATAAACACTTATGTGAGAATGCTATTCATTGACTACAGCTCAGCGTTCAACACCATAGTACCTCAAAGCTCGTCACTAAGCTAAGGATCCTGGGACTAAACACCTCCCTCTGCAACTGGATCCTGGATTTCCTGACATGCCGCCCCCAGGTGGTGAGGGTAGGTAGCAACACATCTGCCACGCTGATCCTCAACACTGGAGCTCCCCAGGGGTGCGTGCTCAGGCCCCTCCAGTACTCCCTGTTCACCCACGACTGCATGGCCAGGCATGACTCCAACACCATCATTAAGTTTGCAGACGACACAACAGTGGTAGGCCTGATCACCGACAACGACGAGACAGCCTATAGGAAGGAAGTCAGAGACCTGGCCGGGTGGTGCCAGAATAACAACCTATCCCTCAATGTAATCAAGACTAAGGAGATTATTGTGGACTACAGGAAAAGAAGGACCGAGCATGCCCCCATTCTCATCGACGGGGCTGTAGTGGAGCAGGTTCAGAGCTTCAAGTTCCTTGGTGTCCACATCAACAACAAACTAGAATGGTCCAAATACACCAAGACAGTCGTGAAGAGGACACGACAAAGCCTATTCCCCCTCAGGAAACTAAAATGATTTGGCATGGGTCCTGAGATCCTCAAAAATGTCTACAGCTGCAACATCGAGAGCATCCTGACTAGTTGCATCACTGCCTGGTACGGAAATTGCTCGGCTTCTGACCGCAAGGCACTACAGAGGGTAGTGCGTACGGCCCAGTCCATCATTGGGGCTAAGCTTCCTGCCATCCATCTACACTAGGCGGTGCCAGAGGAAGGCCCTAAGAATTGTCAAAGACCCCAGCCACCCCAGTCATAGACTGTTCTCTCTACTACCGCATGGCAAGAGGTACCGGAGTGCCAAGTCTAGGACAAAGAAGGCTTCTCAACAGTTTTTACCGCCAAGCCATAAGACGGCTACCCTGACTTACCCCCCCCCCCCCAACCCCTCTTTTTATGCTGCTGCTACTCTCTGTTTATCATATATGCATAGTCACTTTAACTATACATTCATGTACATTAGAGGTCGACCGATTAATCGGAATGGCCGATTAACAGGGGCCGATTTCAAGTTTTCATAACAATCGGAAATCGTTATTTTTGGACACCGATCTGGACAATTCTTTTTTTTACACCTTTATTTAACTAGGCAAGTCAGTTAAGAACACATTCTTATTTTCATTGCATATAATCGATGCAATGCAGGGGGATGATCTAACAAAAGTGCATTTGCGAAAAAACTGTACCTAACCATAAACACGAATGCCTTTCTTAAAATCAATACACAAGTATATATTTTTAAACCTGCATATTTAGCTAAAATAAATCCAGGTTAGCAGGCAATATTAACCAGGTGAAATTGTGTCACTTCTCTTGTGTTCATTGCACGTAGAGTCAGGGTATATGCAACAGTTTGGGCAGCCTGGCTCATTGCTAACTAATTTTCCAGAATTGTACGTAATTATGACATAACATTGAAGGTTGTACAATGTATTAGGAATATTTAGACTTAGGGATTCCACCCGTTAGATAAAATACGGAACAGTTCCGTATTTCACTGAAATAATAAACGTTTTGTTTTCGAAATGATAGTTTCCGGATTCTACCATATTAATGACCAAAGGCTCATATTTCTGTGTGTTATTATGTTATAGTTAAGTCTATGATTTGATATTTGATAGAGCAGTCTGACTGAGCGATGGTAGGCAGCAGCAGGTTCGTAAGCATTCATTCAAACAGCACTTTCATGCGTTTTGCCAGCAGCTCTTCGTCGTGCTTCAAGCATTGCGCTGTTTATGACTTCAAGCCTATCAACTCCCGAGATTAGGCTGGTGTAACCGATGTGAAATGCCTAGCTAGTTAGCAGGGTGCGCGCTAATAGCGTTTCAAACGTCACTCGCTCTGAGACTTGGAGTAGTTGTTCCCCTTGCTCTGCATGGGTAACGCTGCTTCGAGGGTGGCTGTTTTCGATGTGTTCCTGGTTCGAGCCCAGGTAGGGGCGAGGAGAGGGACGGAAGTGATACTGTTACACTGGCAATACTAAAGTGCCCATAAGAACATCCAATAGTCAAAGGTATATGAAATACAAATGGTATAGAGAGAAATAGTCCTATAAATACTATATTAACTACTACCTAAAACTTCTTACCTTGGAATGTTCAAAGGAATCACCAACTTTCATATGTTCTCATGTTCTGAGGAAGGAACTTAAACGTTAGCTTTTTTACATGGCACATATTGCACTTTTACTTTCTTCTCCAACACTTTTTTTTTCATTATTTACACCAAATTGAACATGTTTCATTAATTATTTGAGGTTAAATGGATTTTTATTGATGTATTATATTAAGTTAAAATAAGTGTTCATTCAGTATTGTTGTAATTGTCATTATTACAAATAAATAAATAAAAATCGGTACATACCACCTCAGAGATCTTGGCTAACCGGGCTATCTGCATTGTGTCCCACCACCCGCTAACCCCTCTTTTACGCTACTGCTACTCTCTGTTCATCATATATGCATAGTCACTTTAACCATATCTACATGTACATACTACTTCAATCAGCCTGACTAACCGGTGTCTGTATGTAGCCTCGCTACTTTTATAGCCTCGCTACTGTATATAGCCTGCATTTTTACTGTTGTTTTATTTCTTTACCTACCTATTGTTCACCTAATTCCTTTTTTTGCACTAATGGTTAGAGCCTGTAACTATGTATATCACTGTAAGGTCTACTACACCTGTTGTATTCAGCGCACGTGACAAATAAACTTTGATTTGATTTGATTTCAATAAAAATGCCATGTGTGTCTCTATCACCTACAATACAGTCCTTAAATGTGAATTACCATCAAATCTGGAGGGAAACATGATGGGGATGTATTCTAATTTGCAGGCTGAGAATGTTGTGGTAATATTAGGTCACACTTAAATATAAAATCTTCTTGAAATGTTCTGAAGACCTCCAAGACAAAGTAAAATGTATATTGAGTGAACATCAATGGAATGTCATGTTAAACCTAAAACAAATACGCTATGAACATCATAAAAACTGACTTACAACATTAAGGGAATGTCCTGTGTCACCTAATTTAAACAATGTATGAACGTCACAACTGAGCATTTTTTGTGTTTTGTGAAACTATCTCTTGTAAGGTATCCACACTGTTCCCACAACTTAATTACATGTTCTGGGAGCCTTTAAAGAACTCAGGTAGGCTGTTTGGTCAACATTCCTGCAATATCAAAGGCATGTTTTGTGTACCCTGATAGAAACATGATCTGAATGTCAGCTCAACTGGACAGTTTTGGGAACATATCTCTTGTAAGGTATCCACACTGTTCCCACAACTTAATCAAACATTCTGGGAACCTTTAAAGAACAGATTATGTGTTATAGGAACATTCTTGCAACATCAGGCGAATGTTTATATAAAATTCTATAATCATCACCACGACTGGACAGTTTTTGTGTTATGAGAACATTTGCTGTGACCTAATGAATGTTCTGGGAACCAAAAACAGGCTTAATGTTTTACACAAACATACATACTTTTGGGGAATGTTCTGTGGTGGTTGTTACAGATGTTGTACACAACATTTGAGTGAATGCTAGAACCTTCCAAGGATATTTAATCTAAAACATTTTTTATTAATAAATTGATTTTATCAAAATATTCTCTGAATATTTTTGGGATGTTATCATCATAATGTTAGATAAAACCCTAATTAGAACTTAATAGGAATCTTAGCTATTGTTCTGGGAATGTGTCCAGTTTGCTGGGCAGTCTTCCATTGCAGTGCACGGAGTGATGTGTATTCATATTCAAGTCTTTCGATAGAGTCGATTGGATCAACATTGGATTCAGGTAGGCAAATGCTCAAAGCACCTCTGTTGGACTAAACTGGATTTACTCCTGTGTAATTGAAACCATCCAGACCGACAATCCAGAAAGACCAACAGTGTCTTCAGAAACTATTCATACCCCTTGACTTATTCTACATTTTGTTATGTTTCCAGACCGACTATCCAGGCAGACCTACAGTACATATCTGAGTGGGATGGTATTAATCAAAGAGAAAGGGATAGACATGAGAAGAGAAAGAGAGTGAGACAAAAAGAGGGCAGGGGGGGGGGGGGGGGGGGGGGATAGAGACAGACCCAGAAAAACAGAGAGAGAAAGAAAGAGGTAGACCTCTTTTGAAAGACTTGAATCTAGCAAAGATCCTGAAAAACACCCAGACACTCCTTGCCTCTCGGACCCAGCCCTACTTTATCAATGCCATATATAGCTCACACCACACCCGACCGAGCTTGCAGTGATATTCCATGAGTTTACACATCCAGGCATCCACCTATATCACAGTTCAAACTGTGGTCATTACTGTATGTGAGGGAGTGGACGTTAAAGGCTGTGATGGAGGATGAGAGGTGAACTGTACAGGAAGAGTTGAACCCGGGTTTTTGTGTGTGTTTGGTATGTTGTCACAGTTGGATCCAGTTCAGAAGAACACAAGTGACTTTGAGGGAAGCTCTCAGGGTTCAGCAGGGGAATCTTAAATTGATAGGCTAGTCGCAACAGTAAACTTGGCTCTCCGAAGTTGTTATGGAAATATGGATGTAGATATTGGTACAAAATGTGCCATAACCTTAAAAAATATATAGTTTTGGAATATACAGTGTTAAGTTACAGTCTTATTCTAAAATTGCTGAAATATTTTTTTCCCTCATCAAGATTGAACTCTTTTGCCTGAATGCCGAGTGTCATGTCTGGAGAAAATCTGGCACCATCCGTACAGTGGAGCATGGTGATGGCAGCATCATGCTGTGGGGAGGTGTTTCAGATGCAGGGACTGGGAGAATAGTCAGGATGTAGGGAAAGATGAACGGTGCAAAATAGAGAGTGATCCTTGACAAAAACCTGCTCCAGAGTGCTCAGGACCTCAGACTGGGGAGAAGGTTCACCTTCCAACATGACAAAAACCCTAAGCACACAGCCAAGACAATGCAGGACTGGCTTCGGGACAAGTTCTGAAAGTCCTTGAGTTCCCCAGCCAGAGCCCGGACATAAACCAGATCGAACATCTCTGGAGAGAACTGAAAGAATACTTATGTAAATACTTATGTAAATGTGATGTTTCCGCTTTAAATGTTTTATACATTTGCAACGCCTGTTTTTCCTTTGTCATTTTGGGGTATTATGTGTAGATTGACGAGGGGATTTTTTTAACATTTTAGAATAAGGCTATAACGTAACAAAATGTGGAAAAAGTCAAAGGGTCTGAATACTTTCCAAATATATATTCTTACACATGATATGTTCATGTGCATTGCCTTCAGCTAGGTAATGAGAGTACAGTAAACTGAGAGGAAGTGGATTTATTACATTTGCAGTGCAGATATGACATTCTGCCTTTTGACTATGCTATCACTAAATGTAGATCTACGTCTGTGGGCCAAGGTCATTCAATAAACAGCCAAATGTTCCATGAGTATTTTCAGCTGAACCAATAAGACCCTTGGTCCCTGACGTTGTGCTATGCCTATGACATTTTCAAATGGCTTTCAATTCCTGTACAATTAAGGGTGCGGTGAGGATGTGATATAGAAAAGCACATTGCAGCTGTTTACTTAACATTGAAACATTCACCATACCCTTATTTACAATAGATAACTAAGAGAAACATGGCTTCCTCTGCTGGAGGCCCCTCCCCCCTCCTGATATGTGGGTTGTTTGAGAACTGAAGCATGTCCTTGGTATGCTGGTCAAATACTGCACCACCCTGACGACAAATACAGACACGTCCAAGTTGTTGGCCATAGTTAATGCATCAGCAATGCCCAAGCATGTACTAGGCACATCAACCATTTTCAATGCATCCAATGGAGAAGAATGATCATCTGGATTGTGCAGGGCAGGGCATATAAGAAATCACCCCAGATGGAAGATTTTTGCAATGACACTAACAGGATTTCTTACAGCTCACTCTACCATTAAGGGACATGCCATTACAAGGTTGTCAGTTTGTGAAAGGTGGTTACCAACCAGACTGATTTATTATTATGCTATCTCCACCACTGAATGCATTAAAGGTAGATAGGTATAAAAACAAGAAGACATTGAAAATCCCTTTGAGCATGGTGAAGTTATTAATTACACTTTGGATCATGTAACAATACGCCCAGACACTACAAAGATACAGGTGTCCTTCTGAAACAGTTACAGAGTTTAATGGCTGTTTTAGAAAAAAACTGAGGATGGATCAACAACATTGTAGTTACTCCACAACACTAACCTAAATGACAGAGTGAAAAGAAGGAAACCTGTACAGAAAAAAAAATATTCCCAAACATTCAAACTGTTTGCAATAAGGCACTGAAGTAAAACTGCAAAAAATGTGTCAAAAAATGTTACTTTATGTCGAAAGTGTTAAAACAAAGTGTTATGTTGGGGGCAAATTAAACACAACACATCAGAGTACCACTCTTCATATTTTCAAGCATGGTGGGGGCTGCATCATGTATGCTGGTCATCGGCAAGGACTAGGGAGTTTTTTAGGATGAAAAGAAAAGGAATAGCGCTAAGCACAAGCAAAATCCTAGAGGAAAACTTGGTTCAGTCTGCTTTCCAACAGACACTGGGAGACAAATTCACCTTTCAGCAGGACAATAAACTTAAACACAAGGCCAAATATACACTGGAGTTGCTTACCAAGACGGCATTGAATGCTCCTGAGTAGCCTAGTTATATGTTTTACTTAAATCTGCTTGAAAATCTATGGCAAGTCTTTAAAATGGCTGTGTAGCAATGATCAACAACAATGAAATACAAGATGGCAGCATGTCAAGTTGTTTGTCTGTGACTAGTACATTTTAACCTACTAATAACCTATTTATTTATGGTTGAGTAACTTCCTTGTTGTGTAGTGCAAACTATTTTGTTTTTGCTGGTGTAAAGATCACGAGTCTCTCTCAACTCGGCACTTCATTACTTGAAGTTTACCAAAGTAACCCTATCTCTGGCTGGCCTGAGTTCCTTCTTCATCCGCGGAGTGTCTCGTCCAAGTTGCTCCTTTTTGCTCTGGCTCTCAGTGGCAGCTCAACAATCCCCAACCCGTTCTCTCAATCGACCTCAACACCCAATCTACTCACACGCGCAAATACTCACATTCAGACTCATACATACACGCTGTCCCTCTCTCCCCTTACCTTCGTTGGCCTCTATTTTTTTTACATTTGTTAGAGAAAATGACCATTTTCATGTTATTGCTTTGTGCACTGACTTTACTGAACTCTGGAGAAAACGAACATAGCCACTGGGTGAGTACATCTGACAATGTGCTCTCCCGTCCATTTTGTCTGCAGGAACTCGCTCTTTTTCACTCGGCCCACTCGTCCAAGTGCCGATGTATTTGTGGCATGACGTGAACAGTACGAATGTGTCACTACCAAGGTCTGTCTAATGGTTTTAAATTACTATTTTGTATTGTCTGGAAACTCACTTGTAGAATTCGCTTGCGGTACGTCTCTTAAAAAAGAGAAGCCGTGCAAGGTTATTAAACCGAGGTGCCAAGTTATTCTTCTTTTGTTGATATCAGGTAACGTGCAACCTAACCCTGGCCCTGATATGCAATGTCTCCAAACCCCCTCTGATTCTAAATCAAGATCTAGTTTTGGTATTTTTCATTTAAAAGTACACAGCCTGTTGTCAAAAATTGATGGGGTTAGGATTTGGGCTAAATCAACTGATGCTGATGTAATTGTGTTTTCTGAAACCTGGCTCAGCAAGTCTGTTTTTGATAAGGATATTTTGTTTATCACACTGATCGAGTTAAGAAAGGTGGGGTTGTGGCTATATATGTAAAAACTAAATTCCCCGTAAGTGTAGCAAAGTCTGAAACTATTTGTAAACAGTTGGAATTTCTTGCTTTGAATATTGAGGTTTCAAAGGGCCTCTCTATAACTGTGATTGGCTGTTATGGCTGTCCCCCCTCTGCTCTCGGTGATGCATTTTCTTCTTTGACGCACCTTATGTTTAAACTTCTTTACAGTGAAATTATCTTGATTGGTGATCTCGACTGGTGTTGGTTGAAGTCGGTGTCTGATGATTTAAAAATGTTTTGTAATTCTATGAATCTTACCCAGTTGATTAACTCACCCACTCTCCTAAATCTTAAATGCCCAGATACATTTACCCTGATTGATTTGATATTGGCAAATGTTCCACATAAATATTCTGTGGTTGGTGTTTTTTGTAATGATTTAAGTGACCATTGTGCTGTTGTTGCTGTTAGAAATACTAAGGATCCTAAGACAAACCCACGTTTATTCGTAAGAGAAATTTGAAGTGTTTTAATGAGCAGCCTTTCTTTCATGATTTGTTTATTTTGACTGGAGCAGAGTGAGTTTATCCCTGATGTGAAAACTGCCTGGAAATTCTTTCATTATGTTTTTTTTCCAAATAGTAAACAAACATGCCCCATTCCGCAGGTTCAGGGTTAAAGGGCGGGATAATCCATGGTTTTCTTCTGAGCTGTCTTGTATTATTCACGACCATAATCTAATTCACGGAATCACACTTCCAGTGGGTCAGAAGTTGACATACACTAAGTTGACTGTACCTTTAAACAGCTGGGAAAATTCCAAAAAATGATGTCATGGCTTAGAAACTTCTGATAGGCTAATTGACATCATTTGAGTCAAAACAAAACAAAACAGATGGCATCATGAGAAAGGAAAATTATGTGGATATATCGAAGCAACATCTCAAGACATCATTCAGGAAGTTAAAGCTTAGTCGCAAATGGGTCTTCCAAATGGACAATGACACCAAGCATACATCCAATGTTGTGGCAAAATGGCTTAAGGACAACAAAGTCAAGGTATTGAAGTGACCATCACAAAGCCCTGAGATTAATCCCATAGAAAATTGTGGGCAGAACTGAAAATGTGTGCAGGCAAGGAGGCCTACAAACCTGACTCAGTTACACCAGCTCTGTCAGGAGGAATGGGCCAAAATTCACAAAATTCAAGTTATTGTGGGAAGCTTGTGGAAGGCTACCTGAAATGTTTGACCCAAGTTAAACAATTTAAAGGCAATGCTACCAAATACTAATTGAGTGTATGTATACTTCCAACCCACTGGGAATTTGATGAAAGAAATAAAAGCTGAAATAAATCATTCTCTCTACTATTATTCTGACATTTCACATTCTTAAAATAAAGTGGTGATCCTAACTGACCTAAAACAGGAACATTTTTACTAGGATTAAATGTCAGGAATTGTGAAAAACTGAGTTTAAATGTATTTGGCTAAGGTGTATGTAAACTTCCGACTTCAACTGTAGGTAAATGAGATATTTCTGTATTTCATTTTCAAGAAATGTGCAAATATTCCTCAAAACAGGTTTTCACTTTGTCATTATGGGGTGTAGATTGTGTGCAGATGGGTGAGATTTTTTTTTTACTTAATCAATGTTATATTCAGGACGTAACACAGCAACATTTGGAATAATAAGGGGTGTGAAAAGTTTCTAAAGGCACTGTATATGCGACTAAGGAATGGCTTGGTGGTACTTCAATTATCCTTCCATTTATCAGTGACAGGGTAGTAAAACTAGACGCATTTAGGAGATACCGTTAGGGCTCAAAGACATGTTTGATAGAAGTGTCAGTGTTCATCAATCAAGGAACCAAGAGTGATTTCTGCCCTATTGATTTCAAAGCTGTTGTGGTAATGCATAACTTATAACAGTGATTTTATAAGCACTTATAACTAGTGTTGCACGGTTTACCGAAACTTTGGTACTTTCTCAATACTAAAACATGAACAACGGTTCGGTACGAGAATTTGTGTTACTTTCGGTACTTCTGTCAAATGTGTCTCACAGATCAAGCCTGTATCTGCGCAACAACCCCTATTTATAAAGTGCACCATGCCTGCTCCACTTACTCATTACTAGCCTGCACTGGGAGTCTGGGCTGCATCATGTTAGTTCCCCACTCACGATACGCAAAAGTTAACACACCTGAATAATGCAACACGACAGCAAAACAATGTCCATATAGGCTAGAACACTTTGAAATGGAAGAAGATACTGGTAATTTCCAGCTTTGTAGGCTAACTTTCCTTGCTAGCTGATAGCTAAAGCTAACATCACTTCACCACCCTAGCATTTATGCAAAATATACTGATTTCAAAGCTGATTGCCACTAAAAACTTTATTAATTCACTTGTTCGGTCTCTCTTGCACATCTCTCCCAAAGATGATCTACTGCCTCAGCAAACTGACTGCTTTGACAAGCTGCCCCCTTCTTGCCTCGTGAATGACCTCATGACTGGTTAAAGAGACTACTTCTATGCAAATGTTGTTTATCAGTACAATAAAATAAGTCTCAAGTGAAAGGGAAACAGATTGTTTGTCATCTGTAGCCCCATGAAATCAGCCAAAACAAGATCAATAACTCAATGCATGCACAAACTCCTATTGAATGTGAATTCACCTGTATTTTGGATAGGCCTAGGCTACATCTTGATATACCCACTATATCAATATAGATTTACCATTCAAATAAATTAACATTATGTTGTAGTTAGATTGGTAAAAACAACGTCAAATTGATTGTATGATCGTACAATTGATTCATTAAAGCATACATGGCTGTGTCTGAAAAATGTTGAAGTAAAAAAAATTCTAATGTAATGATATTGAACTCAAAAGATGTCCAATGATTGAACAGAGCAGTAGCTGAGTTTCTGTCTGGATCAGTTACCATTCTGTGACTTTGGTTAATATACAATTTTTTTGTTGTTGTGGTATCGTTTTGGTATCGAGTTCCATGATGGTATTGAAGTCAGAATGATGGTGATAACTACATACACTAATAGGCCGTACTTCGTGAGGCAAAACAATGAGTTGAAGATTAATCTCTAGGACAAGCTATTAGACTCTAGGTCTAACACTAATGAGCACACCATAAGGGGAGAGTACATTACCTTTCTGTAAATGAATAATGTCCGGGAAGTTGGCGAGGAGGCCCTGGTAGAGCGACAGTTTGTCCAGCATGTGGAAGAGGTCGTAATTAGGTTGCTCGGCAAACATTTCACCAATGTTCTCGTATGTGCGTCCTGTGTGGGAGATGGCAGTGTTGAGGGATTCCGAGCAGTGGGGAGGGTCCAGCATGAACGCCTGACTGACATTCTGGAAAGCGTTCCCCAGACGCTGGAACTCCTTCCGGAAGCCACCGAGGTGCTTCCGCACCAGTTCCGAGGCCACGTGCGTCAGCTGCATGACGCTGTCGTCCATTTTCTTGGTGAAGGTCTTGAAGGAGTCCACACGTTCCTCCACGTCCTGCAGGTCCTGGTGCTCGTTGGGGATCTGGAAGGTAAGCATGAAGTTGGCTCCCATCATCTCGTCCTTCTCCGCCCGCCGTTTTCCCAGCTTCCACTGCTTGTCATCGGCACACATCAGGAAGTGCTCAAAGCCCTCATACTGCGACAGGACCGGATGGCTGGTCATGTGGTCCATCCAGAGAATCAGCCGCCTTTTGCGCTTCTCAATGAAATCGTCCCCAAAGCGCCCCGTTGCCTGTTTCTCGGGCAGGTGGGGTACCGAGATGATGGTGAACTTGTGCAGTAGACGATTGTACAACCAGTCAAAGTGCTTGTAACGCCGGTACACAGGCCTCGCATTGTGGCTCGGGGTCACCCGATAAGATATGTAGGTCTTGATGCCTTTGAACTTGGTCTGCTTGGTGGGGTCCTCGATGGAGCAAGAGAAAGGTGTGGGGCTCTCTTTCCATTGAGGCCCTTTGGGGCCCATCGCAATGGTGTATGACTCGGCTATCTTAGCGTTCATGGGCACATCGCCCAACACAAATGCTTCCACCCCTGAGCGGACAAAGCTGGAGAATCTGTTCAAGTTCCTGCCTACCATACTGCCCTTCCGCGAGCTGGAGATGCTGTCCTGCCTCTCCATGTAAGGTTTGGCACAATAGTGGACATTGGGGTTGTTGGAGTGGGGGCTCTGATGGGAATGTCCATTTGTGCCACTGGGGTCATCATCGTCCACCACTGTGGAACTGTCATCCCAATCATCCCAGTCATCATCGTCATCGTGATAGTAACCCTGTTGCATGTGAAAGGGCGTGTTTGCTGTAGAGGGGAAATATGAGGAGCCATTGCCGGGAGAACCCTCCGGGCTTATGGAGCAGTCTGTCATGTTGGAGTTGGAACGAGGGCGGATTACTTCCACATAAGAGGCTGGGAAGAGACCTTTCTGTCCTTTACTGTTCTCCCCTTGTAACCATCCATCCACAGAGTTATTGTCAAAGATAACCAGTTCTTCATTCTCCTTTATGCTGATCTCCTCTTTGTTTTCACTTTGGAAAGTGAAGAGTGCCTTGCCTTTCATCGACATTTTGACTCACTTTTGACATCAAAAATCAGCTGACTATCATATGCACACTGCCTAAAATCATTGTGATTCTGCTACCCTTGAGCACAACTTGTTAACACATGTTGTGCAAATAGGTGATCTCTGAATAGCTGAACCATAACCCTACTATTTCATCTAATCTCAACTCTAGTCACCCAACAAATCAATAAGAGAAGGAGAGAAAGAGTGACTTGAATGACACAAAGTGTCAAATGACACTAATACTGATACAAACTACTAATTTCGAATGTGTTCATGCACTATAACATGATAATAACCTTAGTGCTTTATCTACTCTCTTAAAAAATAACTAGTGCAGTATACAGCTGGGTATGTTTACAACTCAATTACACAACTGTCCTGTGTTGTTTTCTATACTCTACCAAGAATCTTGTCCATCTTTTTAGTAGGCCTATGGACTGTATATAAAAACAGTCAAATCGAATTGCAGATGGTTTTCAGTGGTAGTGAGGATCAATTCCTGAACACGTACAATTAACAGAATATGGGCTATTTCCAATGGAATTCTTACTGCAAATTTGAATTGCAAACTTGGTATATTGCTAGCATATGCCATGCACCCACTGCCCACTACATCAGTACCATATTCTTATTGATAGCATTACGTTACCTTAGCCTAAACGTTTTCTTTGATGTCCAATATTTTCCTTCAATACTTGAAACTGCAATATAACTTGCGGGCTTCGCAACTTGTAACTCCTCAGTCCTCGGCTCACGGAAGCATTGACATCGGTTTATCCGAAAATGTGTTTCCACCAAGAAAAAATTGCAAACATGTGTCTGTCTATTCGTTGTAATCCTGATGAATCGTTACATTGTTATCCTTGCGTGATGTGATCCTCGAACAAAAGACTTGCTGTACATATGATCAAACATTATCAACATTGTTTGTTCCCAGCACAAAGACAAAGTGAAATAGTTTGTTCCCAGTACAAAGACAAACTGCCCGGGGTGGAAGAAAGCATTCAGACCCGATAGAGATGACTAGCCTAATGATTTCCCAGTCTAATGCAATCCGGTGTTGATACACATTCCTTCCGAAACTTGCTCCAATTCCCCCACAAAACAGGTTCTTGCGCATGTCCTCTTTGTTGCCTTGAATTAAAAAAACATGAAGCATTATTAGCAAGTGATAAGGGTACGCGACTTAATGCAAAGCATATGCCATTATATTACTATCCGTTTTGTAGCAAAGTAACTTTTGTCATGACGTTAGGCATGGACAATAGAGAAACTATTTGTTTTCTTCGTTAACGTCCTTAATAATTCACTATTTGAAACGCAAGAAATCAGCTCTACACTGCCCCTAGCATGAGAAACATAACATGAAGTAACTCGGTCATTTTAGTCGTTGACCTGCTGGTGCTGTCCGCAAGGAGTCCTTACAGCAGGATTAAAACAAGCGCCTCCGGCTCAGCGGATCCAGAGACGTGCTCCGACAACCACTTTTTTGTCATATGCGCGCAAGAAAATAGATCATAAGCATAGAGAATACAGAATACATGTTTAGAACTGATAACTGACCGCATGCTCTAAGACTGACTGCCTGACTGCTTCTCACCTGTGCAGTCCAAACACTTAAAAGACACACCCTATCCCCTCAGCCCTCAAATGAAGTGGACACTTCTGATGACGTTTCATGACGTCTGACGAGTACACACTTGCAGGGCAAAGAGCGATGGAGGAGGGGGGCGCTCAAGATGGCGACATGAGAGGGTGTAACATTTCTAGCTGAGGAACAATTTCAGGGTATTCTCACAAAGTTTATAGTTTTAGACTGCAGTTGCAATTTTTTTTTTCACACAAAATTATATCTAACCATACAATGTAGCTATTTTGAATAATTGTGTAATTAATCAAACCATTGAAATATATTTTTGACGATTTCCAACTAACAAGCTAATGTAAACTCACCATATTCCGTACAAATGTGCGCAACTGCGACTCTTTATAGTGTTTTATTTACATTTTAGAGGCAATAAGGTGATAAGTTGGACCTTCTCACTACCACGCATTAGATTCGCTTCCCCACCCGCCATTTTTATAAAGACCAGACGGAGCTCGTTGCCTTCTTGAATCATGCAGAAACGGGCAGCGTGGAGTTCATGTAATTGATTCTGTTGGAAAATTGAGAAATTGTGCTTTACAGTGGCATTGACATTACAGTTGATCTGGAAGTATTACGTTTTTTGGGTGCTAAAATAAGGTCAATTGTATGGACCAAGGCGATGTACAAAAGTGAGTGAGTTTACGTTAGCTGTCGACAAGTTTCAGCGTGTGTAGTTAAGTTAGCCTGCTAACGTCTTCATAGCTAGTAGCATGGAATCAGGACATGACCAAACTGTTGCTGAGATAATGGATGTTGAAACTTCCAAGGATAAAAGAGGCATTGTTGAAACTCAGATGCTTGCAGTGTAAAAAAGGGGGGTGAATGTGATTCATACCCGAATACCCCAACCAAGGAGCAACTTCCAAAGAAGCTGAGAAGTGAACCATCAATGAGCCATCTACAGGACAACATCGTCCGCATCCTCACGGCTAAAATCAAAGAGAGTGCAGATGACATCATGAATTTTGTGAAAAAGAACACTATCATATCGTTAACCTGAAGAAATCAATTGATTTCAATGCTGAGGAAGTAAAAACTCTGAAGCAGCAGAACGCAACATTGAACATTCAGGTTGCAAAGCAAGGAGAAGAAACTCACTGAAATGGAGTCAAAGGTAAACGAGAATGACCGGTATAGTCGGAGATGGAATCTTCGAATTTATGGAATAGCAGAAAAATCTGAGGAGAACATCAAAGCAAGAGTGAAGGACATTTGCAGGGCAATAGTCCCGGAGGAGGAAAGAAATGTTGTTGCAGGTTCTCTGGATGTAGTGCACCACCTGGGTAGGCTGAGAGATGGGGACAACAACCAGCCACCACGACCAGTGATCATTAGATTCATCTCCAGGACAGTGAGGGATGTGACATGGAAAAGTGTAAAGAAAAATGACTATTTAAAGAAGAACAACCTGAGGTTCAAGGAAGATCTGACAGCATTTGACAAAGAAGCTCGGAATCGTCTGTGGCCGATGATTGAGAGAGCAAAGAAGGAAGGGAAAAGTGCATACTTTGCGGGAGCCAAGGCTTTGTTCATGGAAGGGAAATTCACGCTGACGCCTAGCTTGTTGACTGCTGGATTTATCAAGTGAGTTGTGCAGGACTGAGTTTTATTTGCATCTGATAAAACTTTATATTTCTTGAGGAAAGAGCATTGTTTGTGTGAGCCAAACTGTTTTTCTACATTTATATATATCTTTTATGTCAGGGAAATTCGCACTGGCACTTAATGTTAGCTTGATGCCTATTCATTTTTACCAATCTATGGTACAATGTTATTTGCAATTGTATAAAAATATTTGTTTTTATTTGCAACTAGTAAGAACTTTTCTTTTTGTGAGAACCCGATTCATGTGAACGTATGCAAGTTTAATATTCTTCATATAGTCACTGTGATAGTAAATGTCCATTTCTGTTTTTTCTATTAATGCCAGGGGAATCCGTAATATTTTGAAAAGGAAATCTTTATTATTGTATTGTAAGGGTGAGAGTGCCGAATTTTATTTAATTCATGAAACTCCTGCCTGTTCCACAGATACTGCGTTTTGGAAGTGTCAATGGGGGAATGATATTTGGTTTTCATTTGGTACTAATCGGTCAGCAGGTGTCGCTATTTTAAAAGGCAACTTTAAGTCATGAAGCAGATAATACAGGGAGATGGATTATACCACGTTCAATAATAATACAGGTAATAATACAGGTAGATGTCAACCACATTCAATTCATTGTTGTAAATACTTATGCTTCCAATAACAAGTCAAGTAACTATTTTATTTGGAGACATTGAGAGGAAAATAAGTCAAAATATGTCTACATTTCCATTGGCCAAAGTAATATGGGGTGGAGATTTTAATACAGTATTACATGATAATCTAGATAGATGGCCTCCTAAGGATAGCAATTATGTTAGTGAGATTAGGAATATATGTATAAGGTTAGGTGTTCTAGATATTTGTAGACATAAGACCCCAGATAAGTTTATGTTAACATGGAGTACCAAAGATACAATCCCGTATTGATTTCTGGTTAATATCTGAAGATATGGCTGACAAGGTTGATAAAGTCTCAATTGAACCATCGATTTTAACAGACCACAAAGGGATCTCAATAAACATAAATATGTATGGTTTGTCAACAAAAAAAGTTAGTAAAGGTTGCTGGAAAATGAACAAGACTTTAGTAGAGAATTAAGTATTTAAGAAGGAAGTAGCAGGAATTCATGATAAATACTGGAATTGTGCCTGTGTTATGAATACGTTTGGAAGTTACTGGGAGCTAATGAAATTTGATATAATGCTTTTGGCTATTTCAATGGGGAAAGAAATTGCTCGTGCCAAGAGAGAGAAAGAATATGACATCATAGAGGGAATAATGAATTATACTAAAAAAACTAAACTAACTAATCAGGAATTACTGGAGCTATCATCATTGCAACTGCAGTTAGACTGTATCTACGAGGAAAAGGCCCGGGGAGCGTTTGTAAGATCAAGACGAAAATGGATGGAAGAGGGAGAGAAAAATACAAAATCTTTATTTAATTTAGAAAAAAGGGCAGGCGAAAATACTTCCATATGTAAATTAATGATTAGTAATATTCCCAATGAAAATCCAAAAGAAATCTCTCAGCATGTTGCCCAGTATTATCAGAATCTGTATACATCAGCCCAGCCAACTTCCAATATGGATCTTTTCTTAGAAAATGTAGCAAACATTGCTAAGAAGATAGATAATGATTTCAGGGATTTTGTGATGATGAGTTATCTGAAATTGTGATAAAAGACTGTATTAAAGCCTTAAGGACAATTGGTCCCCTGGAAATGATGGTTTAATAAGCAAGTTTTAAAAGCATTCAATGATAAATTTGTTCCTTTCATTCTTGCTATGTTTCACGAATTAATTGAAAATGGGGAGTTACCGGCTTCCTTAAAGCAAGGTATAAATAAGGATACTCTTTACATAGACAACTGGAGACCCATTAGCCTGATGAATAATGATGGGAAATTATTTGCCCTTGTATTTGCTAAGAGGTTGAAACAAGGCTTGCATCATATAATTGATGAAGAACAATCTGGTTTTATGCATGGTCGACACATTAGTAATAACATCAGGTTGATCTTAGATACAGTGCCTTGCGAAAGTATTCGGCCCCCTTGAACTTTGCGACCTTTTGCCACATTTCAGGCTTCAAACATAAAGATATAAAACTGTATTTTTTTGTGAAGAATCAACAACAAGTGGGATACAATCATGAAGTGGAACGACATTTATTGGATATTTCAAACTTTTTTAACCAATCAAAAACTGAAAAATTGGGGGTGCAAAATTATTCAGCCCCCTTAAGTTAATACTTTGTAGCGCCACCTTTTGCTGCGATTACAGCTGTAAGTCGCTTGGGGTATGTCTCTATCAGTTTTGCACATCGAGAGACTGAAATTATTTCCCATTCCTCCTTGCAAAACAGCTCGAGCTCAGTGAGGTTGGATGGAGAGCATTTGTGAACAGCAGTTTTCAGTTCTTTCCACAGATTCTCGATTGGATTCAGGTCTGGACTTTGACTTGGCCATTCTAACACCTGGATATGTTTATTTTTGAACCATTCCATTGTAGATTTTTCTTTATGTTTTGGATCATTGTCTTGTTGGAAGACAAATCTCCGTCCCAGTCTCAGGTCTTTTGCAGACTCCATCAGGTTTTCTTCCAGAATGGTCCTGTATTTGGCTCCATCCATCTTCCCATCAATTTTAACCATCTTCCCTGTCCCTGCTGAAGAAAAGCAGGCCCAAACCATGAT